>NW_021319733.1:776405-857590 GCF_001605985.2 Dendrobium catenatum | reverse complement strand
TTTATTGCATTCGATCAATATAATATATCTTGCCTAAAACATAAATTAAGAGTTCTTGATACAAGAAAACATGAAATACTTGCATATGTGTCATTTCATAATATATACATCCGTCTCGGAGTACCGAATTGTACTGATCAGGTACACATCGTTCATGGCCATTCATTTTCATTTCGTTCCGTATTGCCGCAAAGGCCGTCTTTGCTCAAAGAGCCACTTCTTGGTACTCCGTCATCAACAATCACAAACAATATAGCATGAATATGATAGGAAGCTTTCATGTGACACTAAATAACCATTGCATGACTATGATAAGATGATTTCAACCATGATAAGATGCTTTCATAAGATACTAAGTAACCCTTTCATGATTTGTCATGATTTGACATAAGAAACATAACCATTTCATGGCTTGACATAAAAACTTTAATAAACAAATATAGTTATAATGAAATGCGCACTTTCCTTAGCCAATAAAGTCACTTACCTTTGAGAATTCGTGCTTGGAAAGTTTCCCGCACAAGTCCTCGCCTCCTTTCTTAATTTCAACCTAAAGGAAAACAAGAGATTTAAATCTCTACGACTTAATTTAACTCATCACAATGTTTAATTTTTTTAAGAAGAAAAATTTTATTGCCATCTTGTACATTGTAATAGACCTGTGACATTGACATGAAAGTTTAGAGGCGCTTTTATTATTCTTGAATATATTTAGAATTACATGGAACTGATGATGAGTACTTAAATTACATGTCCGATCTCGTTCCCGCCTCGTATCAACGAGCTAATCGGGCCGGATCGTGACACATAAAACATTGGCCTTTGGATGATTCAGTTAGGAGAGTAAATGCATTAGATTTGGCTTGTGTTAAGAAATATAGAGGCAGATCTAAAAAGATTTGATTAGAAATGATCTTTTTTTATTAGATTTAAATGAGAATTTGACTCTTAACATGACACAATGAAGAAAAAGAATTCATGTAGCCGACCCCACATAATGTCATAAATGCTTGATGTTGTTTTTGTTATAGTTATAAAATTTTATTGTTAAAAAATGTCATTCAATTGTCATAACATTTTTTATTTTAATATGAACAAACCATATGAATGAGTTGATATGGAATAATTGCTAATATTCAACTAGGGGCATACTTTGCTATGGAATAAGTACAGTTTGAGAAGTGGTTTTTCCTTCCACCTTTGTTGTTACTAGAAAAGCAATTTGAAAATTTTACTTGCCATTGAATTTGTCTTCTTGTCAAAATTGGACTTCTTGTTCTGACTCATTATGTTGTGCTTTGTTGTGAGCTCACCTGTGTGTTTCATATAAGTTATAGATCATGTTTGCCACCTTAATTTCTCCTTTGTACTTACGTTGCATACTCTGTACAAAGCTTTGGTATTGCAACATGTGCCTCCCATGCTCCTCTCCCTTGACTCGTCAGCCACATAGATCTAGAAATGTTGAGCTCTTATCTCTT
The DNA here is from genome assembly GCF_001605985.2 of Dendrobium catenatum. Lineage (NCBI taxonomy): Eukaryota > Viridiplantae > Streptophyta > Magnoliopsida > Asparagales > Orchidaceae > Dendrobium > Dendrobium catenatum. The sequence continues at coordinate 856,109 of NW_021319733.1, read as the reverse complement.
GCAAGCACATCACATGCCTTTTCTCGTGCCTTGCAGCCATATAATGAAGTCTTCTTGTCTGCTTCCTCTTTAAAATTTTGTTCTCTACTGTAGAAGGCCACATAAAAGCGAAGGTGAGGAGGCGGCTGAAGAAAAATTGCTCTTCAGAGGAGAAACCATTAAAGGCCTTCAGTCTTTTCACGCAGCTGATGTGAAGGCCTGTGATCGTCAATCTTTCATTTGAACTTGATGAAGTTCATCCTTCGCTGATCTATGATTTACCCATGTTTTTGTCTTTGCTCTATCTATATTTGATTCGGGCTAGTGATAGATTTTTTTGCTCATCGGTGATTGTGTCGGGTCAATTGTGTATCAAAATTTCCCTTATTGTTTGGTTTTGGCTTCCTTAGTCCATACTTTACTTTCTATTGAAGAGCCTCTTATTGGGCTATGTATATCCTATGAAATTTGTACCATTTCTACCTAATGCAATAAGAGGAATAATGCACTTTTCTCCTGGTGCTTTTTAACTTATTTATTTGGTGCTTAACGTTGGTTTTTCAATTTACATGAGGTGTCATGTAAGATCCTTTAAAAGTTTGAGTAAGGTATTTGATCAGTGTACTAGGAAAAGATGTGAAAAAAATTTTTAAAAAATGCTGATGCACGTTGAACATTGCCTTAGGAATACATTCTATGCCAGCCAACTTGTCAACTTAATAATAGGCCGTAATATATACTTGTGTTACTTTAATTGCATGAATCACTTATGGGACATTCTATTAATTGAAATAATCATCATTTGATCTCAGGATAATCTGAAATTGATGGATGACATGGCAGTTCTCCGGCCTACAGTGTTTGCCAGCGTTCCTCGTCTCTATAATAGAATTTATGCTGGGTGATGTTTTAGTCAATTTCGTGCAATTTTTTTAATTCCATTTTTGAAATTCATTTAGAATTGCGACAATGCTAAAGTTTAATCCATTGTAGTGTTATGAATGCGGTCAAGGCATCGGGGGGACTCAGGGAGAGATTATTCAATGTCGCTTACAGCACAAAGATGCAAGCTATATCAAATGGTAATTTTACCTTTAGATTCTTAATTTGTCTGATACACACTTAAGTACATGCTCCTCCCTATTCGTGGCATCAATATGATAAGGCAATGTAACATTCTTTTTCTGCATATACCACTATTTACGTTTTGGTAGAGATAAAGCTTTTGGACGTTGCAAGAGCTTTTGATTCATGTGCTTTATAATTAATTTTAGAGGAATAATAAAGATAAATATTTTAGTTGTATATTCATGAAGCTACAATATACGTGAAAAGGTTGGAGTAGCTCCAGTGGAAGATAAGATTAGAGTGAGTTGCCTTAGATTGTTTGGTCACATAAAACGGCGGCCTTCCGATGACCCGGTTAGGATAGTAGAGGTATTAGATTTGACTTATGTTAAGAAAGGTAGAGACAAACCTAAAAAGATTTGGTTAGAAAATATTAGGAATGACCTTTCTTTATTAGATTTAAACGAGAATTTGACTTTTAATAGGACACAATGAAGGAAAAGGATTCATGTAGCCGACCCTACGTAGTGGGATAAAGGCTTGATGTTCTTGTTGTTGTATTCATGAAGCCACAATATCACATAATTGTAATATCTTTTAATTAATTTCTACTATCAATAGAACCTTTTCCTGCAAGTCATGCACAGCTTTTGATATTTGATTTTTTTTTTGTTTACGGTCCTTTTGTAATTTTTTTTTACTATTTGCACTTTTAAAGCATCCCTATGCAGCTTGGCTACTGTCATCATGAAATGCGAAGTCAAAGTTGTTTTAAAGCTTTGTGCTGAAATCATGCTCTTTCTTATATTATGCGGAATAAAAGCCTTCTAGTCAATTTTGTAACAACTTCATTAAATCTTGACTTGTTTTACATTTCAATGTTGGAGTTAAATGCTTCATAATATCTATTGCATTGCACGGATCACAACCCTATGGTGAGCATAGGTTTACGTTTCACCCTTACTGGATAAAATTGTTTTGTATTGTATTTTTATAAAAAATTCTTTTGTTATTCCTGTAGGCATAAATTTTTAGATTTCTATATATGGTTGTTCGGTATTTAGATGGACTTATAGATCTAGTGGGACGAGTTAATAGATAATTTTTGGTCATTATAGAATAAGAGATTTGGTGAGAAATTTTGGTCTAGACTTCATGAAAAGGAAAGTAGTGGTGGGCTGCGTGGTTGAGGGGTAGAGTAGATGGATTGGTTATGGGTGGGGAGTTTGATATCCATCTCTGCCTTTGATCCTAGCCAGCGACGCCTGGGAGCCAGGTCGTGATTTTTCAGGTTTGTTCTTTTAATTCATTTTTTATTTGTTTTGACCAAACACATGAAAGTGATTGCAGGAATTCCAAAACCTTAAAATCTAAATACACTGAATTTTAACTACTTTTGAACTTAAATTTCTTGTAACCAAATAACAAGTGAGCATATTGAATAATGACTACTTTTACGAGAAAGAAAGAATATTTTTAAATTTGATAGCATAAATTAAAATTAAAAGGACAAACATATGTTTTTTTAATCTCAATGAACTTTAAATTATGATCTTAATTTATAAATTACATTTGAATTGAAATTTATAATAATTGTCAAAGTAAATTAATAATTATAAGTCATTAACCTATCTTTTCAATTTACAAAATAGTATGAGTTTTTGATGTCCATTTTATATGTCATCTTTCAAAATCAACTTTCATTCATTCATTTGTTTTTTTTTTTTTAAATAAATGGTCATTTATTCCCCCTCAAATGTTAAAATTTACCATCAACAGATATTTAATCACTTTCTTTGTAGATTGGCACTAATGCGATAGAGGTGTTAGGAGTTGAGAGTTAGAGAGGGAGGACTAGTGAAGTGAGAGAGCAAGCGCGAGAGAAAGAGAGATTAGGGGAGATGGAATTATTCTACAACTGGGAGGATGCATGCAATCTTTTTAGCAATAGGGGAGAGAGGAGGGGCGTCTGGGAAATGTGTTTGGTTTTATTGAGAGATAAGTGAATGTGGGAGGATGTACTACTGTTGAGTGTGAGAGAGACGGGTGTTTTGCAAGGTAAATATGGATGATAGGATTGTTGTTCGAATTTTTAGATCGATTCATTCAATTAAATTAAAATCAAATTCAAGTCAAAATTTTAAATCGAGACAATTCAATTTAGTCAAATTTAACTAAATATCTAATTCTAGTCAATTTTTTATTCATATCAGCTCGAGTTGATTAAATTAAATCAATTGGTTTAATTTAATTGATTTAATTTGTTCATTTCACCCTCAATTTATTTTATTAATTTGAATCAATCAAGTGAAATTGCATCAAGTCAACTTAATCGAGTGGAATCGAGTCAAATTGATTTTAATTGAGCCAAATAGAGTTTAATTGTCTAGAATTGAGTCAAATTAGGTTAAATTGAACTTAATCTAGTCGAATCAAGTCATGCTAAGTCAATTAGAACCAAATTTGCTTCAATTGGCCCAATCAGGTCGGGCCACACACAAATTTAACTTTTAAATAGTTTACATTTCTTCTCCTCAATGGTCCAAATCCCCATTTTTAATTGAAATGTTGGAAATGCATAGGGTAAGAACAACCAAGTGCAGAAAATCCTTCATTTTGCTTTCTTCCATGATCTCCTGGGTTGTCTATGCTTTCAGCTATCAAGGTTTAATGTAATTAATCCTAGTCGCTCGCCTATAATTGATTAGGGCACGATCAAATTTTGGATTATTTTATCCTTGTGATACGACTTGGAACTAAAAACAATAAATACAAGAGAAGAGCAACATAAGAACACAAAGATAAAATTGATTTCCTTATTTCTCTTTCAATAATAAATCAATATATAATTATCTACTATTTGAGAGGTAGATATGCTCTCCTACAAACACTAGATGCCGCTTAGAACTCACAACAAACACTAGGAAAATAATAGCGTCCCTAAATCATAGATAAACTCCCCCTCAAATAGCCCTAGAACAACATAACACAGTTAAAACCTTCCTAATTAGCATAAAAGGAAACTTTTCTAAATAAACATAAACTTCCTTATCAACATAAATGTAATTTAGGAAACCTTTATAAATAATAAAACTTGATTTAGAAAATATTTCTAAACAATTAAACATGACTTAGGAAACATTTCTAAACAATTAAACATATTTTAGAAAATCTTCCTAAACAATTAAACACACAATGGATCTCCGAAAGGATTCCGCGAGCGCGGATCATAATGCAAAGGGTACGATCGCACTATACTGTAGGACAAAATGGTCTTAGGCCTTTACACTCTACGCAAGCAGGCCAATGAGAGAGCAAATGAGATCATTTATACGATTAATCATGGAGGATAATGTCTTTCAACTACACACCTCGATGGATAATAATATATATGACCCGATAATCACAAGATCTCTCCCATTCAATACATCAACTTGAATGTGATTTATTTGATGTGGGTGTATGTTTTCCATGAGCGCAAGCCCCCATGGTTAATTACATCTTAGGCCTCAACCTAAAAAAACTCTTTTTTAGGGACGCTATATTATTCTCTTCGTTGTTTGGCGCATAGTGAGGTATTTAGGCCTTATTACAAGACTTTCCTAGGTAAAATTATATTTTGGAAAATAAAAATTGCATATTCACTTTATAAAACAAAGATTAGCATAATAATAATAATAATAATAATAATAATAATAATAATAATAATAATAATAATAATAATAATAATACCACCAACATCCAAACCTAGTGCTTAAGACCACATTCTCAAGGGCTTAGCATTCATCACGGTACCTATCATAAATTGCATTTATGATAATTATGACAACATTTTTATTTGTCATTTACGAATATGGTCACTTGCAGAAGATATTTCTATAAATATTCTAACTACTTAAGGGCAAGTGCTCACTCATCAATCCACAAAATAGAAAAAGAAAGCAACAAAAAACATACCAAGCTAGAAGCACATCACCACATCATCAAAAATGCAAAATAAAAAAAAGAAATTATAAAATATTATCCTAGCTACACCCTACCATAGGATGCATACAAAAAAGTGTCCTATCCAGCACCTAAGTTTGTGCAAAAATTAGTGTACATAACTACCCCAAATTAGGTGAGAGGTTCAAGTTGCAAGATCGAGTTCTTATTGTTTAATTTATTAACCCTCAATTTTTTTAAATGATTAGCCATTTATGATGAATTAATTATTATTTGATTTTAGGGTTATAGTTTTAATCATTAGATTGCATAGAACCCAAATACATGGCCCTGACCTACGCTAGAGTTATAAAGAATTTTGAATCTTTAATCTTGCATATAACTAAGGCTAGAAGAGTTATAAAGTGATAAGGGTCGGTTAATCCTTCCTTGGTAATCTAAGACTCGTGGTAATGCTAATAGGTGATACACTAAGATGGGCTTATTGCCCTCATAAAAAAAAATCCTAAACTTTCTATGTCTAAGGTTGGTGAATTTTATTAGCTGACATGAGAATGGAACACTCACTACTTATAGATATGTAAAGGTTCTACCTAACTTTAGGTTTAACACTTGGGTGGTTAAGGATTTGGGCGGGGTTCCTAAGGGTGGTTTTAAGTTTATAACAGAGACAATTTATATAGATCTTTAGACAATTTCCTCTTAACTTATGAGATACATGGTGTTGGCACAGTGGGCACGAGGACGAAACCTCCTTAGGACACGTTGCCTATTGCCTAGCAACTCAAGGTAGTCCAACCTATATATACCTTTCACGTGTTAGGGGAAAAATATGCAAAAAGATGAACATAAATCCAATATTGGTCAGGGCACTAAGGTGAAATTTGAAGTTCATTTGCTCTTCCAAGAAGTTCATTTTATTGTTTAGAGTTGAGAGATATTTAATTAGAGGTTTGCACTTTGGTGTCTTGATGTTTTGTTAAATATTGGAGAGTTGGTGGTGGAAGATCTTATGATTTTACTTTAATTTCACCTTAATTAATGTGGACATTTGTTTATGGTTGTGTTTATGGTTCATAAAAATTTGTTTTGCATTTTTCTGATTTTTATTTGGTTGGTATGATTTTTTAAGGTTATAATTTGGTTAAGGGGTTGATGTGAAACGTAAATGCCATATACTTGCCTAGGTGGCAAGATTAATTAAAGCCCAAATCAATTTGGGGAGAGAGAATGGAAATCTGAAATTAAGGAGTAATTAAAGCTAATTCAAATTCAAATTTTGAATTTGAATTGTCATTAATTGGGAGGATTAAATGATTAATTGATTTAAATCTGAAATTAAATTTCAGATTTAAATTAATGGTTATTGGCTTAATTGGAGGGACGAATTTAAGGAGTAATTAATGCTAATTCAAATTCAAATTTTGAATTTGAATTGTCATTAATTGTGAGCCTCTCCTAATTAAGAAATTTCTTTATTCCAAGGAGGAAGAGAGGGGGAGGTGGGGGTTGGTGGGCGTCGGCCTAAGGGATGGCCGGCGGGTGAATTTCTGGACGGGCCAACAGGGCCGGAGACAAGGAGAACTTGGGGAGGAAAAGCCCGAGCTTGGTAGAGGATGAGAAGTTTGGGAAATCTTGGAATTTCTAACCTCACGCTCTTAAACTTCAAGATCTCAAAGGAGATTGTAGGGATGTCGTAACTCACTCAGAGATCCACGAAACTCTCCTCAAGAACTCACAAAGAGATCTTGAGAATCTCGGAACTCACAAAGAGATCTGCGAAACTCTCCTCAAGAACTCACAAAGAGATCTTGGGAAAGTCGGAACTCACAAAGAGATCCTTCTAAACTCACTAAGAGATCAACACGAAAATAAAATTTTCCATTATCAATAATCCATCCTCCAAATACAAGAGAAGGGGCCTCTATATATAGGCCTCAAGAAAAATTAAAAGGCACATTCGCCCCTTGGGCTTACATAAAACAAGAGGGTAAAATGAGAAATTGCAAAACTAAATTAAAATACACTTAATAAATGAAAATAAAGCAAAGTGATCTCGGTCGTCGATCTTCAGCTCCTCGGATTGGCATGGACGGTTGGATGTCCGCATCAGGGGTTTTAGTGATTTTTGTAAGTTTACATGAATTTGTTTTGGGGTTTTATGATTTTTATGGATTTTATTGAATTTTACCGTTTAAAGATTTATATATTTGCTACATTTCATCAGTCATTTTTAATTAAAATTTTAAGTGTGATATACATTTTTGTTCTTCAAATTGAATATGATAGAGGTTATAAAGTTTAGTTTATTGGTAACTTGTTACTAATTATTTAAGTTATGATATGATTATCCTTGTTAAATCAGGATCATTAGATTTATTTTATTTTCATTGGGGCTAATTTAATAGCCTCGTAGGCCCGAGTTATTAGATAATCATCTTGTTATTATGTTGATTTTATGTTTGTTACTTAATGAAATATTTGATTTGTGATTATCCACTTTAGTTGGTTCATTACAAATTTTAAGATTGGTTATGAGTTCAATAAACATATTTTATCAGTTGGTTTCATGGCTTTTAAAGATTCTTTATGTTGTTGTTTGGAGCAAATAAACTTCACAAACATAGGCTCTACACTAGGCTCAAACAATAAACTGAGTACACTAACTGTTAAGAGACATACAATATAAAACTAACATATGAATCTACTGAACTTACTAGGGCTCAAATTTTATTACATTTTTTGTATATTTTTCTTTAGTGTTTATGAAGACCACATTTGAAGGATTAAAATAATTAGGAAACAACTTTTTAGAGTTATTTATAATTTTAAAACCTAAAGAAATTCAATTTAACGGTGCTCACTTGGTCTGTGAAAATAGCTATGCACATGACACAATGGGTGGGTCTACACTATAGGCCTAGGGTGACCATGAAGGTCTCTAACGTTCATAGAAAATAAAATAACATAACTACGACCAATCGACTAACATCCTACCATAAGATTTGTGTGGGAAAATAAAATAACAATCCATAATTTGTGTGCTAATGTGTTGCTATTCGACATAAAATAGAGATCTTTACAGGGTTGTAGTAAATTATATCGACCGTGGCATGCCAGGGCATATCCGTAGACCCCCAACAAAACGTAAGAGCCTTCTCATAAGACCCTAAACAAATGACCCACCACCCAACGACCATGTAATACAAAGGTCCCTCACAAGCAACAGAAAGAGAGCAAACATGGAGTGAGAGTAGGCATCATTCGAATGGAAAAGCAAATAGATGACTAACTTGCAAGTAATTCAACATTTGAATTTACCAAACACATACATGCCAATATTGGAACATAAGACAACGTGAAGGTTTCCTAATATGGAGCATAAAAAGAAGTTATACATGAATAATATGAAAGTCTAGTAGGGCAGGAGTCAGACCGGAGCTGTCTAGAACTTTGTTTGGTCTCGTTCGCATGCAAGAAAGAGACGGAAAGCAGGAGGAAGAGGGGTCGAAGTCGGCTAGGGCAAGAGTCGGACCGGAGCTTCCTAGGGCATGCCAACAATAGGGAGACCGGTCTGATCGAGAGCTCTTCGTGTCACTACAGGAAAATGCCCTGTTATCGGCGGACCAAATGCGCCGGTAACAATATAAATCCATAAGAAAATTCTATTTTCCGGCGAATTTCCTACGAAAACTCATCCGACGGTACGGTAATTCGCGTGTCAGAAAATGTTAATCGGCGCAACTTTTATGGAGAGGAATCGGTCGCAATAGCGGCGACGTTTGGGGCAGCTCGCAGACGAGAGCGGAGCGAACCGAGAAGAGGGAAAAAATTGAGAAGAAAGACGGCGGAGCAGTTGAAATAGGGCCCTTTATGTCGAACTTTCCTGTCGATTATTCGTCGGTCATAATACCTGTGGATAATACGTTGGAAAATATTCGTCGAGTTTAAGTAAGCCAACACAATTTACGCAGTAATAACTGGTGGAAATTGCGCCGGAATATTTTATATACTGACGAAACAATCGGTGGAATATACGCGTGTAAGTTAACGGCGGCAATTTTGTCGGAACTACCACCGTAAAGTTATCGGCATATTTTCTGTCGGTTAGCCCGCCGCTTTTTTCGGCGTATGTGTTGCTGCCGGAAAGTCACATATTTTCCTATAGTGTGCAAACTCAATAGGGTGTCGGGACAGAGGGAGGCGAGGAAGAGCAAGGCTTTGGCTCGGGCCTTGTTTTCGCGCAACAGATGGAGGAAGAGAGAGTCGAATGCTGGAGTACTCTCTTGCCTTCTTTGAGATGAAACAAACAAAAATCGAGAGCCTCCCATGCTGCCTGCTCTTGGTCTGAGAAAAACACATGCTTTCACCCGAAGTAGAATCCCACCAGTTCCCTTCTTGCTCCAGTCACCCCCAAACACAAAAGTAGAATCTGCTCGTTGCTGGAGATTGCAAATATCATGGAAAAGAGACACAGGTCGGCTACCGATTCAATTCAAGTCATTTGATCTAATTTTCTTATTCATGAGCATATGTGAATTGATGGCAAAAGTCAAGGGTGGTTTATATTAGAGCAATTGGCTTAAAATTCAAAGATTGGACTGAAATTGGGTCCGAATCGAACTCGATTCGAGTCGATTTGGGTCCAATTTCATTTGAATAGGGTAATCATGTAAATAAACTCAAATCGACGTCAATTCGACCCAAATTGAGCTCGACGTGGTTCAATCGAGTCAATCACACATGCTTGAGGGGAAATCACGGTAAAAACAAGGTCAACAAGCGAACCCCCAAAAGGTGCGGCGAAAGACAGGTGAACCACATGTGTTGGCGTTAACCTCCTTATCCTTAGGAAGATTGATAGGAAACACTTGGATTCACAAGTGTTCCTAGCCAAAATCAGTAAACTGCAGCAGATTTATTGCTGTCCACAGCAGAAAACAGCCCAAAACAGAGAAAAGCAGGAGTTTTACACGAGAAATCTGAGAAAAAACGAAGAAAAACTCTTGTATTTCACCAGTAGATGAATAAAACAGTAAAGATACAATTGATCCTCAATTCGAGAGGAGGATCGATCTCTCCCAAATCTCTAGACGCCGCTAGAGCCCAAAGAAAACCTAAATCTAAGAGATCTCAAATTTCAGCCAAATTCAAGATGATCAAACCCTAGGAAAATCTACTATTTAATGCATACAAATCAAAAGGAATTCCCTAAACAGTCCCTACGTTCAAATTTCCCTCTCAAAACGCTAAAAAAAACTTCCTAAACGGCTCTGCGGGGGCGGACGGGCCGCTCGTTCTCCGCCAGATCCGCCTGTTCGCGATTTCCGCCCGTGAATCGGTCCCGCCTGGACCGGCTGGACCGGTCCAGTGGACCGGTCTAACAAAGATGCAACCCAACAACGCTCCGATAAACCTCAACAACACATACAGTAATCACTCCATCAATGAAATGTTGACCCAATTGTGCGAAAATCACACAATCGTGCAAAAGTCACACAACCATGCAGACATGGTTGGACAAAAAGGGAAAAGAGGGCCCAACATTCGTCTGACCAGATTGAAACAACAAAATAAATGGCTCTAGAAAACTCAACAATCACTCGACACACATGCCAGTAGTGACATGAGGAGGAAAGGAGAGTTCAACATTCACTTGACCATATTCATAATAGTGAATGATGACGACTAAGTGCTAGCCTGACAGATCGAAATAGTGAAACAAAGAGCCAAAGAAAACTCAACGACCACCCGGCACACATGCCCGCAGTGACGTGAGGATGAAAGAGGAGTCCAACATTCATCTGACTATATTCGCAACAGTGAATGAGGACATCTCAGTGTTCGCCTTACAATATTCACAACAATAAGACAAGGAGCCACAAGAAAACTCAACAATCACCTGGCACATATGCTCGTAGTGATGTGAGGAGGAAGGGGTCCAATATTCACCTGATCATATTCGCAATAGTGAATGAGGACGACTCAATGTTCGTCTGAACATATTTGCAACTGTGAGACAATGAGCCACAAGAAAACTCGACAACCTTTCTAAACAGTTCCCCCTTCATGGTTGTGCCCCCCACCACACACACACACAAATGTATCAATATTCCCTCCCAAAAATGCACATTGTCCTCAAGGTGCAACAAAGGTATTGTCCATCTAAAAGTCCTCCTAGCATTATGAGAGTTTCGATCGCTGAAGTGCTCTTGTTCCCTTCTTAAACAAATAAATATTTCCTAAATAACATAAACACAATTAGAAAACTTATCAATTCCTCCCTTGATTAGAACTTTTCTAAATAATTTTCCTTAATTAGAAACTTTTCTAAACAACTCACTCTTGATTATGAACCTTTCTAAACAACTACATCTTTCTTGTTGCCCCCCCCAAAGCGTATCACCTGGCTTTGTATTCAATAGCTAGGAGGAATCAAGGGGGACGACAAGCATGTTTTTTAATTCGTGGCTTCTTTTCTCTCGAGTTGTGCATGTAAGTTAACAGAAACGAATTCTTTCAGCTTGGAAAAATGATAGTGGGAAAGGAAGGTGAAGAGGACGAGTTCTGTTTTGGCGTAAGCTTTTTGTATGATGCACACAAGACAGGGGGAGAGTGTTTTGTGTCTATTTTTTCATAAACTATTTTACATGAAATTGAATTTCTTCTCTATTATTAATGTGGTTTTCATAAGTGATACGTCCTCCAAAAAAATATCTTGATCGGGCGCGAATCTCGATGCAAAATTAAGCCGAAAACTTAAAAAATTAAATATTGGATCATCTGAGCTCCGATTTCAACAAACTTACAGTCAAACTGAGCGTCTCGTAAATACAAACTCAACGACACCAAATTCAACTCAATCCGAGCCCAAATGAGTCCAAATTAAGGACCCGAAGCGCTGTTGGAAGCTTCGTACCACAGTTTGAGTTACCAAACAATTTTCAAACTTGAAGAGCTTATAGTCGAATCGAGCGGCTCGACGAGACGAATCCAACGAGCCCAAGATCGCCAAATTCCGACATCATTAAGGCCTTCAAATGTCTGACGAACGGTACACGATCAAGGAATTCAATATCGGTCGTCCATCCAACCACTCCACATTTACCCCTGATATCTTGCCTATTTACGTGCCATGTCACTCCAGAAAATCTATATATAGACCCCTCATTTCCCTTAGAAAGGGGATCGGAGCAAGAAGAGAAGAGGACAAGAGAAGGAAGAAGCTCCTCCTCGACCACTGCGGGAGTTTCGCAGGACTACCGCATGACGCTGTTGCTCCGCCGGACCACCACTTGAGGCCCTCACCTCCGCCGAACCACCGCCTGACGCCGTTGCTCCGCCGGACCACCACTTGAGACCCTCACCTCTGGCGGACCACCGCCTGACGCCGTTGCTCCGACGGGCCACCACTTGAGGCCCTCACCTCCGGCGGACCACCGCCTAACGCCGTTGCTCTTACGGACCTCCACTTGAGGCCTTACCTCCGCCGGACCACCACCTAAGGCCCGGACTTCTGTCGGACCACCGCCTGAGGCCCAGACTTCTGTCGGACCACCACTTGAGGCCGTGTGCTCCACCAGAACATCACCTGAGGCCCAAACTTCTGCCGGACCACCACCTGAGGCCCAGAATTCTGCCGGACCACCACTTGAGGCCGTTTGCTCCACCAAAACATCACCTGAGGCCTGAACTTCCGCTGGACCATTACTTGAGGCCTTGAGCTTCACCAGACCACTACATGATGCCCAGAGTTCTACCAGAATACTGCCGACTACGGTCCTTCTGACCTCCGTCACCTACTATGGTCATTCTGACGTCCATCACCAGACAACGGTCTTTCCGGCCTCCAACCTATCAACTATGGTCATGCCGACCAAACAAGTATGTCTATGTAACTCCCACCATGTATTGTGCTCTATATGATGTACATTTGTGACATCAAGCCAAGGCCTTCTTTTAAAGAATGGCCTCATTTGTAATCGAATGCAAATACTAGTGGATTCATTCAAACTGGGTCAGGCCCCGTGGTTTTCCCCCCTTTTTTCAGGGGTTTCCACGTAAAAACTCTGCTGCTTCTTATGAACGCTACACCCTCTCACTTATCTGATTGTGTGTTGGATCTTCATACAATGCTAATACGTTAAACTATATATTTCTCTACCGCCGCGAATACTCCAGGACACAACAGTAAGGTATTGATTCAATACCATTTTCTATAACTTCATTGTATTACTCTTATGTTTTATTCCTTTATAATAGTCACAATTTTGAACATATGTTTTGTTTCAAATTGATACTAAATTGTTTCTTCTACAATGATTTTTCATCCTTCCAGCCTTTATATATTGATTACACATAAAAATTGTGGTAATCAATCTAATGCATTATTTCTCAAAATCTCCAAATCATGATGGGGTTGCATTTGAACCAAAACTTTTACCATTATGCTTCGTATTAAGAACTCACTCAATTTTATATTTTTAGATCAATCTATGGTTTGTACTTTTTGATTTTGATTACTGCATCTTTAATTCCCATCGTATTATCTTTATTTTTATTATATTGACTTTGAGCAAAGTCTTTAAATGATGCGGACATCCGATAGTGGACGTTAATCAAAGGAAGAGATGAAGATATACGATCGAGACCCATCCATTTTTATCTTAGTTTACTAATTGTAATTTTGATTTAATTATGCATTTTCCGTTTTTACCCTTACTTAAGGGTCTTGTCTTATGTAAGCTCAAGGGGCAAAGTTGTCTTTTAGTTTCTTTTAAGGCCTATATATAGGCCATTTCCCTTGTATTAGACAATGATGGAGTTTAAAAAAAAATTGTTCTACACTTTTGTTCCTTGGGAGAGCTTTAGTGAGAATTGTACTTTCCACCAACCGCAGGATGGGTCCAAGCTTGTGGCTTGAAGTCCCTTGGTGAAGGGCAACGCATCACCCGTCAACCACAGGAAGTGTCCGGCACAGTTTTATTTTTTTTTTTTTTTTAATTCTCCTTATTTTTCATAAACCGCCACCTCCTCCTCCCCTTTAACCGCCAGTTAAATCTTCCCTTAGCCGCGGGCCACCCCACCAATTCTCCAAGGCTATAATTCCCAATCATCCTTTTATTACTTTCCTAATTTGATTCAAAGCAATTCGGGAATTTCAAATTAATTTGAGATTTGAATTTCCCTTATTTATTTGAATTAATTACACAATTCCCTCCTATCTCTTAATTTTGAATTTTAAATTTTGAAAGGTCTTTCATCCCTTTCCTAATTTAAGATTCTAATTAAAGAATCATTTAATTACCCTATTATCATCTTCCTAATTTTGCCCCTATCTTATTTAGAAAGATTTCATAATTCAAATTCAAATGAATTTGAATTTTAAAGTCTTTTCTAAATATCCTACGCCTATTTTAAAAAATCTCCCCCCTCCCAAATTAGTGCAAATATGAATTAAATGATTGGATTTGAATGTAATTCCCCCTATTCAATGTATGTGGATACATACTTCGAATCTGGACATCTTTCCTCCCTTCTTGGCCGGCCCTCTCTCTCCCCTCTATCCTAATTATTTCCTTCCTAATTAAAGGCCCCAATTAAGGAGATAATTAATTCTTCTCTTCCCTCCCTTCTTTTCGTATTTGAATTTCAAATTCAAATTCATTAATTAAGGGAAATATGAGATGAAATTTTAGCTCTTTAATTTTTTTATTACCCCCTGCTCTACATTAGTTTGGTATCAGAGCATGGTTAACCGGGATGCGAACTCGACGGAGTCAAGCTCTTTTCCACCTTGGGAGAATGATGCGGACATCCGACGATGTACGTTAATCAAAGGAAAAGACGAAGATCCACGACCAAGACCCCTCCATTTTTATCTTAGTTTATTAATTGTATTTTTGATTTAATTATGCATTTTCTATTTTTACCCTTAAGGGTCTTGTCTTTTGTAAGTCCAAGGGTCAAAGTTATATTTTAGTTTCTTTTAAGGCCTATATATAGAGACCCTTGCTCTTGTTTTGGATAATGATGGAGTTTTTTTTTTTAAAATTGTTCTACACTTTTGTTCTTTGGGAGAGTTTTAGTGAGATCTCTATGGGAGGGAATCATAGTTTTCACCAGCTACAGGATGGGTTCGGGCTACGCATCACCCGTCAGCCGCAGGAACCGTTCGGGCTAACGGTTTTATCTTTTTTTTATTCTCCTTATTTTTCCTAAACCGCCACCTCCTCCTCCTCTTTAGCCGCAGGCTAAATCTTCCCCTAGCCGCCGGCGACCCCACCAATTCTCCAAGGCTCCAATTCCCAATCATCTTTTTATTACTTTCCTAATTTGATTCAAAGCAATTTGAGAATTTTCAAATTAATTTGAGATTTGAATTTCCCTCATTAATTTGAATTAATTACACAATTCCCTCCCACATCTTAATTTTGAATTTTAAAATTTGAAAGGTCTTTCATCCTTTTCCTAATTTAAGATTCTAATTAAAGAATCATTCAATTACCCCATTATCATCTTCCTAATTTAGCCCCTATCTTATTTAGAAAGATTTCATAATTCAAATTCAAATGAATTTGAATTTTAAAGTCTTTTCTAAATATCCTACAACTATTTTAGGAAATTCCCCCCAATTAGTGATGAATTAAATGATTGGATTTGAATGTAATTCCCCCTATTCAATGTATGTGGATACATGCATCGAATCTGGACATCTTTCCGGCCTCCTCCTTGGCCGGCCCTCTCTCTCCCCTCTATCCTAATTAAAGGCCCCAATTAATGAGATAATTAATTCCTCTCTTCCCTCCCTTCTTTTCTTATTTGATTTTCAAATTCAAATCCATTAATTAAGGGAAATCTGAGATGAAATTTTAGCTCTTTAATTTTCTACTACCCCCCGTTCTACATCATTAGAGCTCTTATGCATTGCTAGCCGTTTTATATATAACATTTCCTTCTTTTATTGTGCTTAGAAGATATTCAAATCAACAAAATTACAAGTTTTTAATACTTAATACATTGCTAGCATCTAGTTTTTTTTAGTTATTGTTTGCTGCTCTTGTATTTTATTAATTACCATTCTTTAAAAATGCTATTTTTTTCCTTAAAAAATTTTAATCTCTCAGTGCTTGGCAAAATATCCTTATTTCTAGACTATCTAAATTCTCACAATTTTAGCCGTTGTATCCCATAACAAGTTTGATGCAACTATAAAATTTCAATATGACCCCTTGTAACAGCCTTGTCTATCCTTGAGTAGTTATTTCTTCCAAAATTATGTACATACTATCTAAATTATCCTTATTTTCGTATATTATAAAAAAAGAAAGAAAGCTAGCAAACTCGTGTATTTGCATATGCCATGATCTAACCAAAAAGTATTTAATGAAACTGAAAAATATGAGTGTTATTTTTTTGTTTTTTTTTTCAAGATTTTGGTAATATTATATTTAATAGAAGTAATTTAAGTGTTAGTCTTGTAAATGGAAGTTTTGAGTGTTCCATAGGTATAGGAATACATCCATATGTGCTAATTATATTTTGTGATCGAACTTTCCTTTGGAATCACCTTATCATTCTTACAATTTGTTTCCTTGCCAGCAATATAAAGTTTTTTTGTGATTGGCAGGTTCACTTTTGGAAGAAATTAAGTGCATTTCTCGTTTCTTAAAGTATCTGCTCGGTTTTTCAAGAACATAAATAACTCCAGAATAAAGTATTATTTCTCTCATCATATTTCCATTCCCTATTCAGTGTCCATAGTGAATCCTCTCGCAATGAATCTTATAGAGCCTATTTGTTTATTTAAGTGATCACTAATAAATCTCTTCCATGGGCATACATTGTAGTTGTTCATCCACTTCTTGCCAAAAATAATTTTTCAGTCTACGATTCCAACATTAAGAATATTAGCCCTACTAATTTTTAATGCCTTAAAATTAATTCATAAAATAAAACCTACACTATCATCGACTCTATTCTCCTAATTTTTTTTTTTCAAATCTATATTCATTAATATCCTGACCCTATTTAGATTTTATCCTTCCTATGGACAATAGCTTATAAACCTCCCAATGTATTTGAATTTTTTTATTCTTTCCATTTTGTTTCCTGCAAATATGTGATATTTGCTTTTCTTTAATTATTTTGTTCACTAATTTTTTCACCTTCCCTTCCAAAATCCCCATATTTGATTTGAAAAATCTAATATTAGTTCTATATCTAGTTAACTTTTGCCTACTTTTCGCCAATTGGGTTAATAAGTTGTGATGATCTTGCTGGTGGTATACTGGTATCCTAACAAAGCTTTCCTATTTCTTATGCTTTCCATCTAGCAGGCTATCAACATGATTAGTATAATTCTTGGCTGCATGTGGATTAAGTATGAGAGAGATTAAAAAAAAATGCATTTTACAATCGAAATTAACCAAGGTATATGAATAAATGGATGAAGAGCTCTATGTTCAAAATGCTAGGAGAAACACCTTAAACCATTTGTGTTTGATTTAGCATTCACTCTATAATATTTTGACAATAATTAGGCCTATCCTATTCATTATTTAAAAAACAATAGTTGGATGCCATATCGAATTTTCAAAATTATGCATTATTTTTTGGAAAGATGAGATATTATAGTATACCATATAGATATTCTTTATACGGTGAGTATTTCCTTTTTTTCTGTCTCTTTGTTTTGTTAATCTACTTATTTGATTTGTTTGTGCTTTATTTGTGAACTATGGAAAATAGTTGTCTCATGTTTTTTCAGTTATCTCCTGATCAAAATTTTTGTCAGGTTGGGTTTCAAATCCATTGGAGTTGTTTTGATATGAGTGCTTCTAAATGTTAAGTGATTCTCCATATATCACTCTAAAGTCAAAGCAAGTTTAATGACTTTGAGACAGTATGATCAATTTTTTATCAGCATATTCTAAAAAAAATTTTCCCACCTAAATATTAGGCATTTAAAATATTTTTAAATGTCCTATGCCAACTTATTCTTATCCTTATCCTAGCTTGTAAATAGTTTCTAAGTTCTTGTGTAAATTTGTATCTTAGGTTGTTTGCCCCTGGTTTATAGGGCAACTAAATGCATCTTTGACATGATATATTGTGGCTATGGATACTTTCTTTTTTTATGGATATGATTTTATTTGATTTTTTGAGAAATTTTTTATTCTTCATCTCTCTGTGCTTCGAGGAATAAATATCCACGTAGTCTATCAAGCAAATGAGACTTGTTTAATTTATCACTGCTCTCTTGAATAATTGTGCAAGAAAAAGTTGGCATTTTTTGATTTATACATATTTTTCTTTTATTCGAGGATTTAAAAAATAAAATAAAATCATAGACTTGATTCATCGCGTTCTTAGTTTTCTAAAGCATCATTTCTATTATTTTTATAATTGTTTAATTCATGCAATTTTCTTAGGAAAAAAACCATCTCCAATCTGGGATAGATTAGTATTCAACAAAATTAGGGACAAACTTGGAGGGCGGATTCGCATAATGTCATCAGGAGCCTCACCATTATCTCCAGATGTTTTGGAGTTTCTTAAAATGTATGCATTTTGAAGCCCGTTTAGTCAATGGATATATATATATATATATAGTGAAATTGCTCAGAACATCCTGTCTTATGATAGCTCCCCTTATTATGATATATTTTTTGCAATTTTTTGCAGATGCTTTGGAAGCCATATTATTGAAGGCTATGGGATGACAGAAACATCTTGTGTAATAAGTAATATGGATGAGGATGACACCTTAGCTGGTCATGTTGGTTCTCCAAATCCAGCTTGTGGTTAGCATTTTTTTTTTGGTTTCAAAATTGTCATAGTGCATCTGACCTTACCGTTTCTAATGTAACATTGTGGCATCTTTATGGATAACAAAAACCTTTTTATTTAAACGATTTAGTATATCTTGATGATTGCTTTGGAAAAGCAATTCTTTTAAGCCTGCTTAATGGAGCGCTGGAGAGTTATTATACTTGAGACATGTTGAATACAGTAAACCAGATTGCCCATGATTATGAATCATAGCTTATTTATTTTTTTCTATAAATTTTTATGGGTATTAGCCCCCATAGATAACAACCCCTCATAGTTATGGTAGGGTATTTACAATTTAGTTTGTTGCTTAGGCTCAAATATTTAGGTACACCTTTTGTTAGATGGGTGATATTTGGGGATATGGAGGTAGTTTCGGTTATGATTCCAATGATTTTGGTCATTCCATGTCTACTAGTAGATCCAATTTGCCAATGTTGGAGGAGTTTGAGTAGTAATATCTAGGGAGCATGATTAGCAATTGTAGGTCCTCTCCTCACAGGTATCCCAAGCAGACCAAGCTAGAGAGTGTTTGCCCCTGTTAGAGGGTTCTTAATTGACGTCTACTCTTTCATTGACATAGGGACAATCTGGATAGGTTATTTCCTATTCACTTGATCTTAATGGAAGTAGTTAGGATGGGTGTTAGTGAGAAATGTATCTGTCTAATTCCTCCTTTGTTATGCTCTAGGTTGACTGAAGGGGGTCAAAATGGGGCATGATATTGACACCCAAACCCGCTATCTCCTTTCCATTCAGCTCTCATGCACGAAACTGCAATTTCTCTCGCTCTCTCGGTTGATTCGTAGGCGAGGATCCCTATCCCTCTCGCTCGTTCGTCTCTGTCGCAACCGAGACCCCAGCCTAAATGCTCTGTTCTCCCTCTTTTTCCCCAAAGGCGCATGCAAGAGGCCCTCGACTCCTCTGTTTGTTCGCACTCACATATGTAGTACCCAGCCGCAGCTCGCTTGCTCTCCTGACCTCGTCCTGCTCGTGCTTCCAACCTGAAACGCCGCTCGAGGCACACGCCTTCACCCTGCACGTGACCAGCGCGATCAACTCCAACCCGTGCCCGTGCACCTTTGCATCTCCAATCTCAGCTCGCGCTTGTATCCATTACCACGACTTCGACCCATGCCTTCGGCCCGACCCTCCATATGTGATTCATGACTCTGTTTTGCACGGAGGAAGCCCATTTTCGACCCCGCTCACTCTCTGCTTTTGACCGGCTGAACCAACCACTGTCTCGACAACTCCCCATGAGTATATGAGTTTAATAGTAGAGTGTTTGGAAAAAAGAAAGAGAAAGAAGAGAAAAAAGAAAGAGAAAAAAAACATAGCAGGTGCTGAGTAATTGATGACCCAAAGACCTATGTCGGGAATAATCTATCCCGAAGCCCTCATGCCATCATATTTTTGATTCGGTTGGGCGGATTGAAAGACAAGCGCCTTCCAACCTTCCTATGAGAGGAGGGGATGTTAGGAGGCTGTCGAAATTTTAAATGACAAGGGACCTTCACACAATTAATTTTAAATAAACTTTGTCATATATATATATATATAGACCTTTGTATAAAGAAACGAAAAGAACCAAAAATTAGCTAACCTGTAGACCGTCGGATCCTCGAAGTCGTGCCGAAATCCCGCTGCAAACGGCGCCGCTCCAGTCAAATTCCCGTGATTCTTGCTCAAACTCTGCTCGAGGAGGTTCTTTCGCGTCTTTAAAAGCCGACCGAACTCCTCCCATGACGCTTGCTCTGCTTCTTCCTCATTCGCGAATCCCGTCGCCCTCCTGAAGCCGAACCCCACTGTGCTGAAACCCTCTCCTCTGTCCGACTCCACACAGCAAACCCGACGTCAACTCCGGCCGAACCTCCCTATCTTCCTCTCCCACTGCCGAACTCTCCGATCTCCATCCCGACGGCCTTGCTCCTCCCGATCCAGAGAGAGAGAAATAGAGAGAAATAGAGAGAGAGAGAGAGAGAGAGAGAGAGAGAGAGAGAGGACTTACCTTCTTCCTCCTCTCACCAAGGCCGAACCCGATCTCCCTGCTCCCTCTCCAACTCTTACCTCACGCGAGGCCGAACCCGATCGTCCCTCTTGCTCTGCTCCAGCCGGCCTTTAGATATAGGTTTAGTTTTTTTTTGTTTTGTTTTTTTTTAGTTTTATTTTATTACTAATTAATGTAATTAGTTAACATTATATAAAAGTTCTCTCTCGTTAGTGGGAGAGGTAATTAACTATAGGGGCTTGCGCCTATAGGAAACCAGAACTCAGATCATAAAGTCCTCACAAAATGAGGGCGAAATCTCTGGGTAGTGTCTTATCTACAAACCCATCTGCCTTCCAAAATTTACCCAGGAACTTATTCCGTTAAAACTCCCTCGCCGAATAAAAAGAAAACGCGCGGCGGGGAGGCCGAGGCCGAATTTTTGGAGCCCACAATATATATAGACACACACACATAATAAGTTATGTTCCCAATTTTAAGAATTTTAGACTTGCGCTTCCAGAAGAATAAATGCATTAAACCTCTAGTTAAATATGCAAGTTTCATAAAATCTGTCACCTATAAAGTTTAGAAGAAGCACCCTTTAGAAGCTAATAGAGATGGAAATTTCAATTTATGCTTGGAAGCTTCAATGAGAGTGGTGATCTCGACACAACCACCAATATAGTGCGAGCAAAGGTGGCGAAAGTGACGATCAACGAGCGCGATCATCGGCAAGCTCGACGCTTTACGAAACTATCCAAATGACCTTTGATTGTCAAACGGATTGCGTTGATGCAATGAAAGCGTCGGATTTAGCCAAGGTAGGACCCCTCTTTGTTGAATTGAATGAAGGTGGTCGAAATCAGCAAAGTACAAGCGCAACGGGCACAACGTTGCCCAAATGACGTCCGTTCTCAAAACGAACTTCACCGTTGCGCTCGAAACATTGAAAATACCTAAGAATGACTGCAATATTGATTGGGCTATTTGAGAGAGCGTAAATTTGCATTTTTCACAGGTTTCAAGTCGACAACGACATGGATTACGAGACATTCGCACACAAACGAGAACAAAAGACTTCAACTGTTTCTTCTTCTTCATACACTGATTTCCCACTACCAGCTCTTCATACATCGATCCTCCACTCCCTCTTACACACAAACTCCAACTCTCGCACGCAGGCAACCAGCCAAACACTCTGTATGGAACTCCCATACCCGCAGAACCTCACACTTGTTGTGCCGATCTCGACCTCCATCTTCGCTCCACCTCATGAGCAGCCGATCAAATTAGCCCCAGCCGAGATCCTTCACCCGATCTTTCTCACATCAAGCGGAATTGAGCACCTCTAGCCAAACATTCCCTCTCTCCCATTTTTCCTATGTATCCTGATAGGAAGTACTTGAGTTCGCAAATAATCTTATCGGATCTACTTGAGTTCGCAAGCAACCCTAATGTGAAATTGGTAAAAACAATGAGAATACCCAAGATTGGAGATGAAACAACCAAGAAAATAATATAACTTGATTAAATACTCAAAACAAAATAAGCTAAAAGAAAATATACAATTGATCCTCTATTCGAGAGGATGATCGTCTCTCCCAAATCTCTAAACAAGATTCTAGAGCCCAAAACGCCAATGAGACTATAAGAAGACAATAACCAAAGCATGCCTAGTCCTAACCCGTTCATGCCCTTTAAATAGCCCTCTCAACCTCCTTAAAAACTTCCTAATATAAGATAGTATTTAATTAATTCAAAAGATATCAAATCTTTTTAATTTATTAAATCCACTTTTCTAATATAAGATATTATTATTTAATACAAAAGATATCAAATATTTTTTTAATTAATTAAATCCAAACAAATTGGGCGTGGGCCCCTCCCTTAGGCGGTGTAGGAAGGAGGCGGTTTGACCCGCCTCCTGTATACAAGTGTCGGCCCCATCTGCGCCTGCTGAGGTTGAGTTGGTTCCTGGGGAATCGACATATCAATACCGCCCTCCCAAAGAATCACCTTGTCCTCAAGGTGAAAAAAAGGGAACTGCTATTTTATCATCTCATATGGCTCCCACGTGGCCTCGTAATCCGGGAGGTTCTTCCATTTGATCAACACCTCCTTAGTTTCATCTTTGTTTTGACGAACCCCTTACAGCTCTAAGGGTTCTAGAGTCACCTCTAAATCCTCAGTAAGTGTTGCTGGTAGCTCGAGACTGGCTGTGTAGTCACCAATGACATTCCTCAACTGTGAGACATGAAAAATCGGATGTATAGTTGCTACTGGTGGTAATTTCAATTGATATGCTACTGCCTCAATCTTCTCCAGCACTTCATAAGGCCCAAAATACCTTGGAGCCAGTTTTTCGTTCCTCCTGTTGGCGACTTTCTTCTGTCTATATGGTCGGAGATTCAAGAACACCCTCTCTCCTACTTCAAATTGGATGTTCTTCCTATGCCCATCTGCTTATTTCTTCATAATTTGTTGAGCTCTCAATAATTGCCTCTTCAACTCCTCTAGTACTTGGTCATTCTCCTCTAAGTACTCCTCTACTGATGACACTGGGGTACTGTTACTCCCAAAGTGCACCAAGTGTGGGGGATCCCGTCCGTACAACACCTTGAATAGGGTCATATGTGAAGCAGAATGAAAAGACGTGTTATACCAGTACTCTGCCCAAGATAGTCACTTGACCCATAGCTTGGGTGTCTCTGACACAAAGCATCTCAGGTATGTCTCCAGACTCCTATTGACCACCTTCGTTTGGCCATCTGTCTGTGGGTGGTAAGCGGTACTTCTCTTCAAAACTGTCCCCTATAACCTGAACAACTCCCTCCAAAAATGACTGAGGAATACCTTATCTTTGTTTGACACGATCGCTTCTGGAACCGCATGCAATCTGACCACTTCTCTAATGAATGCTGAAGCCACTGTCACCGCGGTGTAAGGATGTCGGAGGGGGATGAAATGAGCATACTTGCTCAATCTATCCACCACCACCAAGATCATTGTGAAGCCTTCTGAATGGGGAAGCCCATCTATGAAATCCATGTATATCACCTTCCATACTCGTCCTGGTAACGCCAACGACTGTAGTAGTCCCCCTGGCGACATAGCCAAATATTTGTTCCTCTGATAGATCTCACACCTTGCCACCATCTCCTCTACATCTCTATGCAGTTCCTTCTAGTAAAGCTCGGTCGCTAGTCTCTTGTAGGTCTTCTGCACTCATGAATGGCCCCCAACTGTGCTTCCATGAAGTTCCTAGAGTAAATTTGGGATGTTGATCGAGGTACGGGGAATCACAAATCTTCCCTGGTATAACAGTCTGTCTCCCTCTAATGAGTACCCTGGATGGCTACCCTCCTCTTTCAGCAATTCTGACATGATCTTTCCCAATTCTTCATTTCTAGCACTTTCTTCCATGATGGCCTCCCAGTCAAGCATCGAAGGAATGGATAGTGCCATCGTCTGCAGCTCCCCCATACATCTGGACAAAGCGTTTGCCGCCTTGTTCTCCACCCCTGATCTATATGGAATCTCAAAAAATGTACCCTAGCAACTTGGACAATCACTTTTGATGCTCTTCCGTCACCATCCGCTGTTCCAGCAGATATTTCAAGCTTCGCTGATCAGTCCTGACAATGAAATGCCTCCCAAGTAGGTAGGGCTGCTACTTCTGGATGGAAAAAATGATGACCATTAATTCTCTCTCGTAAATTGATTTCAGCCGGGCTCTAGCAGTCAATACCTGGCTGAAATAGGAAATGGGTCTACGAATCTGCATCAGTACTGCACCCAGCCCGTACCCTGAAGCATCTGTCTCCTCAATGAAGGTCTGAGTGAAATCTGGCAAGGCTAGGACCGGCACCGTAGTCATCGCCTTCTTCAAGCTCTCAAATGTTGATGTGGCCGCTTCCTCCCATAGGAATCCATCCTTCTTCAACAGTTCAGTGAGTGGTCATGCTATGGAGATGTACCCCTTAACGAACCTCCTGTAGTAACCCATAAGTCCTAGAAATCGTCTCAATTCCTTCAGATTTTTCCTCACTGGCCACTTTAGCATTGCTTCAATTTTGGATTGATCTGCTACCACTCCTTTTGATACCACATGGCACAAGTACTCTACACTGGTTTGTGCAAAGCAACATTTCTTCAAACTAGCCCTCAGGTAGTGCTCCTGGAGTTCTTCTAACACTCTCTTGAAATGCTCCCAGTGCTCCTCTTCTGTCCTGTTGTAGACAAGGATGTCGTCAAAGAATACCAGTACAAATCGTCTGAGATAAGGTTTGAAAACCTTATTCATAAGGGCCTGGAAAGTAGCGGGAGCATTGGCGAGGCCAAAGGGCATCACCAGGAACTCATAATAATGTCCTTCATGAGTTCTAAAGGCCATCTTGGGTACATCCTCTTTCATTCGGATCTGATGGTAACCCAGTTTCAAGTCAATCTTGCTGAAGATCACGGTCCCACTCAATTCATCTAGCAGCTCGTCAATGAATGATATAGGAAACTTGTTAGGTACAGTTTCCTTGTTACGTGCTCTGTAGTCCACACAGAAACACCAGCTGTCATCCTGCTTTTTCACCAATAAAATGGGGCTAGAAAAAGGACTGATGCTGGGTCTGATGATCTCTGCCTCCAACATCTCTCTAATCAACCTTTCTATTTCATTCTTCTATAACCGAGGGTAACAATAAGGCTGGACACTGATGGGTTCCACTCCCTCCTTCAACACTATGACATGCTCCTGCTCCCTCTGCGGTGGCAATCCTTGAGGTGGCTAAAACACCTCTTGGAACTGCTGAATCAATGTCTGAATGGAGAGGGGTATGCCTCCTCCCTCCTCCAATCTCGCTCCCTCCAAACTATGCAACTCCACCAAATACCCTCCGCCTGCCAACTAGACGTCCCTCACCATTATTTTAAGAGAAACCAAGGATTTGGAAAGCCCCGCATCTCCCTTAATCACTACCTTCCTTCCATCCACGGTCAACTCCATCGTGAGCGCTCCCCAATTCACTTTGGTGTCTCCTAAAGTTTGCAGCCATTTCATCCCCCTGTATCCCCTGGATCGTCAGTCACACTCCTCTGCAAATCCCCTGAACTTTCTCTACCTTCTACGTACCCATCATTACTCCGTAACAGCTAGTGTACATCAATCTCACTCTCAGTTGGTCGAAGACCTGGGTGGAAAAGAAATTGTGAGTAGCCCCACTATCAATCAGCACCACAACCTCCCTGTCCTCTATCTCTCCCTTCACTTTCATGGTGTGATTCGTAGTGAATCCTACCACTGAGTTTAGAAAATCTCAGCAATATCCAAGTGTAGCTTTTCCTCCATCTCCTCCTCTGTCTCCTCCTCACCTCCCTCAGTTTTCTCGTCATCACAGACGGTGAGAACCTGAAGAGTTCGATCCTTGCACCGATGCCCTGACATGTACTTTTCATCGCACCTGAAGCATAACCCCTTAGCCCTCTTCTCTTTCATCTCTTTCTCCGTTAGCCGCTTGAAATTTCCCCTGCTTCCTCCTCCTATCTTCTCCTTGGTGGCCTCTCGACTCCCTCCTATTATAGGACCTTTAGATGCTAGATGAGTGGTCTTCATCCTGTAAGTGCCCCCGGTGTTGCTACTCTTGGCTCCCTTCTCCAAATTCCTATGATTTTTCACCAGTTGGGCCAACTTCATAGCCTCCCCCAAGTAACAGTGCATCAAAACCTTCACTGTTGCTCGGATCTCTGCCTTCAACCCTTTCATGAAATTTCCCTCCAATATTGTATCTGAGTGTCACTCCACCCTGTTAGATAGGTGCTCAAACTGCTCTTGGTAGTCCGCTATCGATCCCTCCTGCGTCAGAGCAAAGAACTGCTCATAGAAATCTCCTCTCCGGTCGGTTTGGAAGCGTTATTATGCAGTCTTTGAATTCCCTCCTGTTCCTGATAGGCCTCCTCTGATTTCTCCACTGATACCACAACAAGGCTTCCTTCCAAGCACAATCCGGCTTCGGTCAGCTTCTCCTCCTCCGTTAGCCCACTGACGGCGAAGTATTGCTCCACCTTGTAAATCCACCCATACACATCTTCTCCTTCGAATATGGACATCTTCAACTTCCTCACCTTCTGGTCGCCCCTATTGCCCCGGAATCTTCCATAGTTTTCCCTCTCCTAAGTACTAGGTGCACCCCATGTTTCTTGGTTTTCTCTTGCTCTGCCATAGCCCAAACCCCTTTCGAAATCCCCCATTCTGTCTTCAAAATAAGCACCTTGGCGACCATAGCATCCCTCCGACTCAAGATGGGGTATTCTTCTTTATCCTTCCATGATTTTCACCTCATCTTCCTCCCTACGAATTTCTGAATTCATACTTTTTCCTTCCCCTCCGTTTTGGTTTTGAATCTCTAACATCTTCTTCATCATGTCTTAGAGATCGGTGACTTGTCCTTCCATGGAGGAAATCCTTTCCTCACCGTCGTTTTGATTTGATTCGTCACCCCTTCAAGCCTTTCTTTCAGAGCATCCACCTTTTTGGCCGCCATCGCAATGCGAAGTTTGTAAAATCACAAATTCTGGATTTGAAACTCCAAAAACAGCAATCCGCCTTTCTTCCGGACAAATATTCAACGTTGAAATTTGCCGAAATCAGCCCTCCACTGATCCCACGACTTGCTTTGATACCAATTTGATAGGAAGTACTTGAGTTCGCAAGTAATCCTATCAGATCTACTTGAGTTCGCAAGCAACCCTAATGCAAAATTGGTAAAAACAACGAGAATACCCAAGATCGGAGATGAAACAACCAAGAAAATAATATAACTTGATTAAATACTCAAAAGCAAAATAAGCTAGAAGAAAAGATACAATTGATCCTCTATTCGAGAGGAGGATCGTCTCTCCCAAATCTCTAGACAAGAGTCTAGATCCCAAAACGCCAACAAGACTACAAGAAAATAACCAAAGCATGTCTAGCCCTAATCCCTTCATGCCCTTTAAATAGCCCTCTCCACCTCCTTAAAAACTTCCTAATATAAGATAGTATTTAATTAATTCAAAAGATATCAAATCTTTTTAATTAATTAAATTCACTTTCCTAATATAAGATATTATTATTTAATGCTAAAGATATCAAATCTTTTTTTAATTAATTAAATCCAAACAAATTGGGCGTGGGCCCCTTCCTTAGGCGGTGTAGGAAGGAGGCGGTTTGACCCGCCTCTTGTATACAAGGGTCGGCCCCACCTGGACCGGCTGAGGTTGAGTCGGTTCCTGGGGAACCGACACATCATATCCACTCCAAGTCGCAAGCAGCCCACCTCCAGCACCATACTCAGCCTAACTCCACAACACACAGACGCCAAAGCCGACCCAATCAACTTCCCTGTCCGATCCCACTCAACAAACCCTAAGATAACACATTTTTAAAATCTGGTCTGATTTGTGTTGACCCGGAAACCCAAAAGTAACCCGAATGGAACTCGCATTCTTAAAACCTAGGTTTAAAAATATATCGCTTCGCCTTGTGCTCCTATGGGTGACTGCTTGCTCCAGTGGGTCGTTATGTCATTTTCTTTTGTTCTCTTCTCGACTTGATCTCATTGTCTTTTTCCTGATTGGCTCTTGCTCATTTTCTCTCGTCAGTTATGTAGTAGCTATCGGTGCCTATAGGCTACTTCTCGCCCCTTTAGTTTGTTGCCAGCAAACTTGGGGGCCCAATATATTTTTTATTTGTTTGTATCACTTTGCCTATATTGTATTTTAGGGTTTTTAACTAATTTTATGTTGATGGTTTTAGAGATTACTGGGATTCAAGTTTTTTTACGTCATTTTTTAGTTTTCACATACCTACGATAACTTGGCTTTGTGCATAAATATTGAGCAACATAAATTTATAAGCTCATATGGCACTTGGAATGAGTGGACAATGAATATTCAGAAAGCTGACTCAAATAGTTGGGATAAGGGCAAATATCATGATCCTTAAGGAAGAAATGCGTGCATTACTAATGCTATATCTGACTATAATGTTATTGCTGTAACATTACAGTTGACCGGCTTCCCATAATACATTCTTTTTCTACTTCAGAAATCAAACTCATTGACGTTCCTGAAATGAACTATACCTCTGAAGATCATCCTTATCCTCGTGGTGAAATTTGTGTAAGGGGGCCTATAATATTTCAAGGCTACTACAAAGATGATGAGCAAACGTAATTTTTTACCTGTTCTTAAATCAGATTTACCTCAAAATTTAGTGAAATTGAATTTTTTTTTTATGAAAATGCACAGGAAGGAGATCGTTGATGAGGAAGGATGGTTGCATACGGGAGATATTGGTTTATGGTTACCTGGAGGACGTCTAAAAATCATTGACAGGTAAAGTAAACCTTACTGTTTCATTTCGTGTCTTTTGAACTTCGTAAATTTTTTTAATATGATAAAAATTCACCATTTGCATTCTTCTTAAAGTTATACTTTTTTTTTTCTTTCTTTCCTTCTCTTCATGGATTTAAAACTGCAACTGAAGGTCTTGTTGTATTACGTAGATGTATCCCATCAATCATCCGCTGAATGGGGCTACAAGTTTCTATATTTCAAGAAACAGTTTTTACAGAAACGTTAAAATATTAATTTCTAAGGCCTAGCAAAATTAGGGTTCTTTAAAATTAGCAACTTCAATTCATTTGTTATTCCTGGGATGCGTGGATAGGTTTGCTTTGATTTATATAAGCTATGCTTTGATTGTGTCTCTAGCAGAAATGGAAAAAATTTGCATTTATGCTTTGTGGCTAAGCAGTGTGTTCTGTACTGGACAATTTGCTTCATTTTGTATATTTGTAACTCTGGCTATTTGATTATACTCTTTGCTATTGGCTAAAGAGTTAAATTCGTTATCTGATAATATTACTAATAGAATTTCTCCTATTGAATTTGGCATATTTAAATGTTGGAATAATAGCTAGACTCTCAATAGGTTAACATAGTGTTCCCCTAGACATGGATCTTTAAGTATCAGGAGGTTCAACATAAATGTTTGATGATGCCTGAGATGGATGTGCATGGGGGACAGCAACATCCAACAAACCTACAACAACAGTAGAAGATACTAACTAAAGAGAAGAAATTGAAGGAGTATTCAGAGAATGAGAACATCCCATAGGAACTAAGGCTGATGGAGCATTTCCCAACAAGTTGGAAGGATCCTATTGATTATGAGAGCTAACCACACAAAATCAGCCGCAAGCGAGCAATCCTCAACATTAGGGCCTCTAGACAAAATTCTTCTAAGTTTTAAGTGGGTCTTAAGACAATTAGTATAATCACGACCAAAGACTTTGCATTAAGAACCCGGTCCACAAATAGTCGGAAGTCCAACATTAGCAGCATCCACTTACATAAAAATTGATTCTAAAAAGTATAGTTTAGATTGATTAATATAGTGGATACAAAGTGAGGGAATACAACTCAAGCTGTGGTAATAGGAGGCTCCTTAGAATTATCAAATTTGGAGAACTCTTTATCATGTACATTGATAGACCATTCTCATAATATGAGCATCAAGAGAAAATCCTTTAGTAAATTGTTTGCCAAGATAGTGTGGTAATTACTTGGCAGCAATCAAAATCAATTAGAGCTGTCAAAGAATTATCTCTAAGCTTTGACGGCCAAGACAAATTTTTCAAACAAAGTGTAGGAAAAAGAAATTATCGGTGCAGGAAGTTTTGTTTCAAAAAATAGGAGTGGGTTCACCCTGAAGTAATGGTGTGTGTCACGACCCGGCCCGGTGAGTTTGCATAGACGAGACGGGAACGAAAGTCAGACAGTAAAAGTTAAAACATTCACATAACATAACTAAAACCTCTCCAAACATATAGAAATAACCATTAAATATTCCAAGTAAATTTTTTTTTTTCTTTCTTTTCCTCTATCATTCAAAATATCAACATAAACATCTCCAAACATATAGAAATAGCCACTAATTTAGGTTTTTTTTTTATAAAAAAAATTCTTATTTTCATTCCTTTTAAGTTCAGTATGTGGTTTTAAATCTATTATGTTCTGGCAATTCGGTCACGGTATTTAGCTTTTTGAATGTTTTCTAGTTGCCTAAGACATGTCTGTGTTGACTACAATCAAGTATTGGGATGATTATTTATTTTGAGAGAGATCTGGGTTGTTTTATACACTCCAAATGACAGATTGTTTTCCATGTTACACAATATGGCATAAGATCGACCTTCATCACACTTTCTGAATTGTATTCAAATATATGTAGCAATTTTTTAATCTCATATGATTACTTGATCTCTAATTTATTGATTTTTGTTAGTGCACTATCAGTGCATATCAGTAGACTTAATTTGTTCGGGTAATAAAATAATATGTAAATGGAGTTTTCTCATTGCAGTCTGAGCTTTTTTATACTGCAGGAAAAAGAACATTTTTAAGCTGGCTCAAGGGGAGTACATTGCTCCTGAGAAGATTGAAAATGTATATGCGAAGTGCAAGTTTATTGCCCAGTGCTTTGTATATGGTTAGTTATTTAATAATTTGGTTTTGTATTGAGCGTGCTTAACCCCACATAGTGAGATAAAGGATTGATGTTGTTGTTGTTATATTGAGCATACTTAGAGTGAGAGGATCCCTCGTATTCAGGTTATGGTTTTTTTGTTTTTGTTTCGAAGTAAGGTTTGGGGGTTGTTGATTAAGGTATTGTTACCTCTGCATTATATATATATAAAACCGTACAGGGTATGGCAAGTAGTTGATATATGTAGCCTTATCTTTGCATTTTAGAGGGATTATTTTCATGTTTTGAACCTCAGCTGACCAAACAATTGCTTTTAGTTCCACCCTCAGTTTTTATTAAAGTTGAGCCTCTGATTTCTGCGTCATGAATTCCATGAAAATAAATGTGAATATTCACATTGCTACTTTATTGCAGGTGACAGCTTTAAGTCTTGCCTAGTTGCAGTAGTTGCAGTTGAACCTGAGATTTTGAAGATGTGGGCTGCAACAGAACGAATCCAGGTCAATCCTCTGTTACTCTTGCTTTAGTTTCAGTTAAAGGCCATTTCCTTCTTTTTGCGACTAGATCTTACTCATTGGTTAGTTCTTTTACTGATTCCTCTATGAACTATAATTCTATTTGATTGTAATCAGGAGAGTTTTTCTTACAATGTAAAGGTGCCTGAAAACTTTACTATTAGGGATCACAAGCATTCATGTTCTATAATAAAATATAGCAACTTAGATCTCTCTGATATTATTTTATTCAATTTTTGATCTTTAAAATGACTCAAAAACTGCAGTATGACAGCCTTGAACAACTGTGTTCTGATCCAAGAGCACGAGCCGCTGTACTTGCTGAGATGGATGAAGTTGGAAAGCAAGCTCAGGTCATTTTATAATATGTAAGGTTTCGTTTGGGAAACGTCTTTTTTAGTGCTTCTTAAAATAACTTTTTAGTAAAAAAGTAAAATTTTTGTACTAAAAAGCTGCTTTAAGAAGCAATAAGAAAATTGTCTCAAACGAAACCTAATTGTTCTTTCTGCTCTCACTTTGCAAAACTTAAATCATCAGTAGAGAAAGTTCTAATTTTCCAATCTTTTTAACAGCTGAGGGGTTTTGAATTTGCAAAAGCTGTTACTCTAGTACTGGATCCTTTCACCATGGAGAATGGACTCCTCACCCCAACATTCAAGGCAAGTAAACTCAATTCAAAAATTTTTTTTTTGGGTTACTTTATAACCATTTTCTTGCAAAATAGAGCGACCTTCTCACCCCAATATTGTGTTTTAATAGATCAAGAGGCCACAGGCAAAGGCCTATTTTGCAACAGCAATTGCAAATATGTATGAAGAACTGTCCAAATCTTTTCCATCTCCACAGAAGTCATCATTATGACCCCTATGTTGTTAATGAGTAGATAAACACATTATTTATCAACTTGTATCAATAAATAAAATTGTATTTGTATTGATGGTTTTAACATATGGTTTCTTTTGAAAAATCTATGAACCATGTTGAATGAAAATTTGAAAAAGTAAATGAAGTAAACATCTCTCCTATCTAAATCAAAAGGAAGTTGACTCGCCTTTAATGCCACCTGATTTGCAACACATGTACAAACAATCAAAAGGCAAAAGAAAACTCATTTAAAATTGAAAATTAAGGGTTTTGTGCACATTTCAATGATAATGCTCATGCAAATAATTAAATACAAGTGTTTTAAAGCTTCGTAAGCATCGTAATATAAATATTCAAACTCAAGTATGCCACATTAATAAGTATGTTATTTTTTCGAGAAGAATGCAACAACCTTGAGAAGCATGTTATTATATTGAGAAGTATGCCACTGCCTTGAGGGCGTGCAAAAAACGAAGAAAAGGGTGTCGCTTCGAGAAGCATGCATCAACCTTAAGAAGTGTGTTGTTGCCTCAATCTCTTTGAGAAGTATGTCATGGCCCTAAAAAGTATGCGAGTCTTGAAAATTGTGCAAACATGTTAGGTAAAAAAAGTTGATAAGACTCAAATAATAAGACAAAATTTCCCAAAATCTTCTATGATGGTTGTGTTGGAAGAAAATGGCAACTAGAGGTGTTAATTCTCATAAAATTGAATTCTTTCACAACAAAATATAATTTTTTTTTTTAAATTGATTTTAATTTATCTCTAATGATGATTGTGTTAAAAGTGATTCTTTAAATACATCCAAATCTAAAAAATAATATATATAAAGTAACTTCAATATAACTTTGATGACCAACGTGTTAAAAATAAATATCGACCAAAGGGGTCAATCCACAAAATTTTTAAGAATTATAAAATTCATTGTCTAAAAGCTAAATATTTAGAAAAAATTAATAACTCAAAACATAAAATAAAATTTATCCTACCTTTGAAATTATTTGACAACGAGGGCAATGAATTATAGAATAACTTTAGCTCACAAAGGACAAATGACAAATGTCCAGTCAAGAATATTATTAAGATATATTCTCAAATAATATTCTGTTAGTAAGGACGTGACAATTGTCTTCTAACCAATTATTTAACCCAATGGTCTAGCCCAAATGGCTCTATAGCTAAAGCATTTGTGATCAGTGATCGTATTGTATGTCTCATTATTTTTACACTTTATACTTTAATAGATAGAAGTTCTTTGTTGAGTTTGATTTGTCAAACTCACTCGTTGTTACTTTTTATAATAGGCCCTATTTTAGTGGACCGTCATCTAGGCCCTATCATAATATTTAGTGGACCATCACCAAAGGAGCCGAGCTATCAACAATTGACTATATTTGATATTTGATATTTTGTAGTATATTATTATATATTTATTTTGAGAATTGGATAGTTTCTTTCATATCATTTGTTTCTTTCTTTTTTTTTTTTTGTATTAGTACTATTACTTTAATGTGTTGTTCTTTGAATTCATATTAATGAAATGAATATTTAGTTTTAACCAAAAAAATAAATAAATATTTAGTTTCTTTGAATTCATATTTGATTATATTATTGATTTATGCACTTTTTCCTACTTGTTAAGTCCACACATTTTATTTTATTTCTTCATTGGTCCCCGTATTGTCGGGGTGAATAACCTTCTGGAGTTGGGATGTGATAATATATTCTCAATATTGATTGAAAGTTTTTGAAATAAATTTTATTTGATCATATTTAAAAAATTAATTTGAAATCTGAAGTGTGGGTACTTTGATATGAAATCATCCTTTGGATATATTTATCTAAAAAATAAAATAATATATATATTTTAATTTGAATATTAAATTTCTTCATTTAAAATGTTATATTATAACACGTGATTTTAGAATTTATATATAAATCCGCGCGCATGAGGCGGGCTAAGGTTCATAGGAAGCGTGGCGTTGATCTGGTCCGGCCGAGGCTTTGGGCTCGACAGCAAAGTGAGAGTGGAGTATAAGTAGTAGAGGCGGCGACCGGTGGTGATCCCGCCGTTCCCTATCTCCGATGTATCGAGCTATTCCTGGTAAATCCTCTCTCTCCCTCTTTCTCTTACACACACACATTCCCGCCCAATATGCCTTTTTTTTTCTTCTTTTTTTACTTTTTGGCATCAGTTATGAGGCTTGGAGCTTCAAGATTTGGAATTCGACTCGTTGTCTCGATTGGTTTGTCTGCTCGGCTTCTGCAGCCATCTTGAACATGCGGTGGATGACTGATTGGCGCCTTGGGAGTTTGAATTGGAGTGATGGTTGGGTGGATCGGCAGCGGATGAGTGTATGATCTGGCGTTGGGGCTGCAGATCTTTGTAGAGGTTGTTGGCGTGGTTTTCATTGCGATTTTTGTTGTATTACAGTATTAGGATCTCTGATTATGTCAAATTCCGTGCTTGAGATAATCTGAATTTTGGATATGCTGCCTTTGTACTCAATTGCAAACCTAATAGCAATAAAGTTGTTCCCAACGCCTAGAAATATATCTTTCTCGGTTATGTGGGCAAACCAAAAGAGGTACAAATGCTATATACCTAAGAAAACAAAAACATTAATTTCCATAGATGTAACGTTTTTTGAGAATTAACCTTTTTTTTTTGGGGAGAAATATTCCCCTTAGGAAGATATAGGAAGAATGAAATCTTGTTTTTTTTTTTTTTTCTTTATAATCTTGGGTATCAACAAATACCACTAATCTTCCTAGACCCAGCAGTATTGAAGTTATTGAAACCCCTGCTCACTTGATCCCTTGACACTCTCATGAGCTTTGCATTTACTCTCGAAAGAAGAATTTTCAAAGAAGTGAAATTTCTCTACATCTAGACACTTGTCATGAATCCTATTTGGACTTAATAAACTCAAAAAAGAATATAGTCTCCAGCCTACTTGAGGTTGAATTCCAAAAATAATAGATGAAGCTCATAAGAATAAAAAATGGAGAGAGAGGTAATCAGAAGAAGAAATGCAAACCCTTGAAAAAATGAAACTTGGGAAATTATTTAAAAACACAAGAACAACATTCTTGTGGGATGTAATTGGATGTTCACGATGACATATTGGTCTAATAGTCCTATAGAGAGATATAAAGCGCGGTTGGTTGAGAAAGAATTCGCCCAAATCTATGAGATCGACTATTTTGAAACTTTTATTCCTATGACAAAATTTAATACTATTCAGACTATTCTATCAATAGTAGTCAACCAGGATTAGTAGCGTTATCAGTTGGATGTTAAAAATATTTTTCATAATGGTGAATTAAATGAGGAAGTCTAATTAGATCATCTTTTTGGGATCAACGACTCTTGGACGGCAGGTGTCATTTTGCATATTGAAAAAAAAAAAAAATTTCGACTTAAACAATGACCTAATGCTCGATTCAAATGATTCATTAAAACTGTGAGTCAACAATATTTTCAACTAGTTCAACCTGATTACACATTGTTTTAAGAACACAAGGATGGAAAGTATACTATTTATATAGATTATTTCATTGTTACGGGAGATCAAGATTTGAGATAATTATCCTAAAAAAAAAAACTAGTAGTAGAATTCAAAATAAAAAATCTTGGGCATCTCAAGCACTTCTTTAGAATGAAAATCTCAAACAACAACCAGTTTTACCATTTCTCAAATAAAAAAAGTCTTGGATCTCTTAAAAGAAATTGGTTTGACTTGAAGTAGATTATTCGACACTTCTACAAATCTTATTAATTATTATTATATTGACTGATAACAACATTAGTTACCCCGTGGATAAAAGAATATACGAAAGGTTGGTGATAAAAACTCATCTATTTGGCATATATTATCAATTTGGCAAGTCCCTAGATGCATGTTCTTTATGAAGAACACATGAATGTTGTTATTAGAATTCTCGAATATCCCAAAAAGAAGTCCGGGAAAATGGTTGTTCTTTAAGAAAGAGAATCGAGAATTATAGAAGCCTATATTGATATTGATTGGGCATGATCTGTAGTTGACAATAAGTCACTTCTAGATATTGTATATATGTATGTGGCAATCTTGTAGCTTGGAGAAGCAAAATATAAAATATGGTGAGCAGAACTCGGTTCATTAGCCAGTGGGACTAGTGCAAAATTAATCTAGCTCAAACTACTCCTAGAAAAACTTAAGGTAAATATTAAAACTCACAAGATACTTTATTGTGACAATAAAATTGCTATGAATATTATTATACCGCACAATCCTTTACATCCTAATATAATTAACATGTGGAGATTGGTCAACATTTCATTAAAAAGAAAATCTTTAACGTGGATCCATGCATTATGCATATTGCTTCCTCCAATCAAACTATTGATGTTCTGGCCAAACGATTGATTAGACATCTTAGAATGAGAAGTTAATAAACAAACTCGTTTTGTTGGATGTTTACAAACCAACTTGAGGACCAGTGTTGAATAATTCCTTATTACAGTTATCTATTCTTTCATTCTAAAATTGGCAGCAGCTAGGGACTCTTGCATATGGTGGAGTCTGGATTTAGCAAGGGAATTGCCGCAGCTTGGGCTGATTCTGCACAGTGGCGGCATCCCAACTAGGCAAGGTGAGGTTCAACTGTAATAGCTGGAATATTTCTGGATTTGGATCCATCTGTTGTGGCTTTTTTTTCTCGCCTTAGATCATTGACATGGCTCCCCTAGATTGATTTCTCATGACTACCGATTTTGGAGCTGATTTAGTTGAAAACTTTTATGTTTTTTTTGACGTGTAATTGCTGCCATAATTTTTTTTTCCTTTGTAGTTGGGATATGATTTACTTCTTCCTAATTTTACTCATTGTAAAACCATATAAATAGATTTACATTCAAACCTAATAAAACAACGGAATATTTGTTGATTTTCTTTCATATTTCTCTTCTGGTTACTTCTTTAATAGGTTTCGATAATATTTTTCTGGGATTAATGTGTAGACGGGTAATTCACATTTTGTCCTACTTTTTCCTTAGCAACTAGCCTTAGTTTCCTTCTGTTTGCCTACTTTTACTTCACAAACCCAATTTCATGCTGTTCCTTTATTGATTTATTTTTTTGATCACAGAAAATGTACACATGTTCTTTAGTTGATGATAAACATTCGATCTAGCCTTGACTCTAGTATAGTGGTATTCAGTCTATAGTTTTGGGGAATTGAGCAAACTTTGTTTTTTTACATGTTTCATATTGACAAATGGGTCCTCTTTACTTCCTCTATCAAAGCGTAGTATATAGTGCTAACTATACATATGTGCATCAAGAATTGAGCCATATTCTTGTTTGTTTGTGGCTATGATAGGAAGTACTTGTAGATCTCGAGTATTTCCTATCAATCTTCGGAAAACAGTGAGCTTTCTAAAAAAAAATCCGCACAAAACCACTAAAACAGTAGATAATTTGTATTATTTGATGAAAGAGAAATGGAAAATAGCAAGATACAATTGATTCTCTATTCTAAAGGAGGATCGATCTCTTCTAAATCTCTAGACAGCGCTAGAGCCCAAAGAAAACCTAGATCTAAGTGATCTCAAATTTCAGTCAAATTCAAGATGCCATAACCCTTGTAAAACAAACTATTTAATGCATACAAATCAAAAGGAAATCCCTAAACAGTCCATACATTCAAATTTCCCTCCCAATTCTCTCAAAAAACCTTCCAAAATAGCTCCCATGGACCTCGCGGCATCCGTGACATGCATAGGAGGTGGAGAAGTTCCGCCTCTGTTGCACTGGGCTGGTCCTGTGTGGGCCGGCTGAACCGGTCCAATGGACTGGTCTAACAATATTGCCCTCCCAAAGAACCACCTTGTCCGCAAGGTGGAAAGACAACACCCTCCTCCTTTCCTTCTTCATCATAAACGATACGAACATGAAGAGTTCAATCCTTTTACATGTGTCCTTTTACATGTTTCCCGCCATATGCTTCTCGTCACATCTGAAACCGATCTCCTCTGCTCTCTTCTCATGTAATTCTGTTTCTGTGAGCTTCTTGAAGTTATCTCCAGATTTTCCTCCGGTAGTCTTCTTCTCTGGAGTCTCCTTACGAGTACCCGGTGTTGGCTCCTTGGGTGCCAAAAAGTCGTGGTCATTTTGTATGAGCCTCCTGAACTGCTGCCTCTTGCTCCTTTTTCCAGGTGCCTT
Source organism: Dendrobium catenatum (assembly GCF_001605985.2). NCBI lineage: Eukaryota > Viridiplantae > Streptophyta > Magnoliopsida > Asparagales > Orchidaceae > Dendrobium > Dendrobium catenatum. The sequence continues at coordinate 817,181 of NW_021319733.1, read as the reverse complement.
TGATCCTCCACCAATTGAGCTAGCTCCATAGACTCTCCCAAGTCTCGAGGTCCCATCACTCTGACTGTTGCGCGGATATTTGGTTTTAGTCCCTTCATAAAGTTCCACTCCATTACAGACTCTGGAAGCCGATCCAATCGACTTGCGAGGTACTCAAATTGCTCACGGTACTCCATCACTATCCCCTCCTGCATTAAAGAGAAGAGCTGCTCGTAGAAGGCCCATCCCCTGCTGGTTTGGAAACGTTCCAACAGGCAGTCCTTAAACTCCCTCCAGGTCCTTATTGGTTGCCTCGTATCCCTCCACTGGCACCATGCTAAAGCTTTCCCTTCCTAGCACATCCCGGCTGCCATCAGTCTTTCCCCTTCCGTCAACTTGTTGACAATAAAGTACCTTCCCACCTTGTAGATCCACCCATGTGCATTATCTCCCTCAAAAATATGCATCTTCAGCTTCCTCACCCTCATATCACCTCCGTTCCCTCTGTTCCCTTCATAATTTCTTCTTCCCCAAGGGGTTGGTTCCCTCCAAGTGTCCCAATCATCCCTTCTACGTTCGTGCCCAGACCCTTTATCAAATTCCCACCTTCTCCTTTTAAATTCAGCGCCCATTGTATCATAAGAGACCCCCCTTTCAGATGCAGTCCCCCTTTGGACATAATTACCCCTTTCCCTTTCAAATTCGGCACCTCTTTGATCAAAATCAAAGTCATCGTCTTTCCAATTCAGCCCATCTTCTTTCAAATTTAACATCCCTCTACTCATGCCCAACCCCCTCACATCTCTTCACATACTCTCTACCGGACTCCTCCCTAGGAATAGGTTCTAAGAGAGGTATTTTCTCTTCTCCCTTTTGAGTCTCCACCTTATGATCTCCCCTTTGCCTGATTGGCTAGGGTTTTTCCCATCTCCGTGGTTGTCGGCACCTTCCCTCATCTCCGACAGCAATATTTTTGTTTGTCCCTCGAGCACTTTCTTCAACATCTCCTCCGAGATGAAAAACATCGAATCAAACTTATCATGGATGGCTGAAACATCTTTTTTTAAAATCTAAAACTTGATTTTGGAGATCTGAAATTTCAGATTTTATTTATCCAATATCCACTTCGAGGCGTTCCTCCAACACATCCATTTTATTGGCTGCCATTGATGCCCAAATTTTTGTAGAAATAAAAATCTGGATTTCGATCTTCAAAAATAGCAATTTTCTTCTTCGAAATCCTAAGAACAGCAGCTGAGTTCACCAAAACAACCCACAAAAGGTCCCAAAAACAGCTTTGATACCAATTTGATAGGAAGTACTTGTAGATCTCAAGTATTTCCTATCAATCTTCGAAAAACAGCGAGCTTTCTCCACAAAACCATGAAAACAATAGATAATTTGTATTATTTGATCAAAGGGAAACAAAAATAGCAAGATATAATTGATCCTTTATTCGAGAGGAGGATCAATCTCTCCCAAATCTCTAGACGACGCTAAAGCCCAAAGAAAACCTAGATCTAAGTGCTCTCAAATTTCAACCAAATTCAAGATGCCATAACCCTAGGATAACATACTATTTAATGCATACAAATCAAAACGAAATCCCTAAATAGTCCATACATTCAAATTTCCCTCCCAATTCCCTCAAAAACCATTCAAAATAGCTGGGAGGTCAACTCTGTCTCTATTGCGCTGGGCCGGTCCCGTGTGGATCGGCTGGACCGGTCTAATAGGCTATTGTTTGGAACCCTTATTTATTGCGTCCTCCCACCTGACGTAGAGATACGTCCTCCCAGAGCTAAAATCGCGCTAAAAAATGAGAAATACCGAGCAATATCATCATGTGAAGACCAATACCGAGTTATACCGAGCTATACAGAGCAATACAAAAAAATACCTAGTTTTTCCTAGAAAATACTCGGTATTTTTTTGTATTGCTCGGTATAGCTCGGTATAACTCGGTATTGGTCTTCACATGATGATATTCCTCGTTATTATCAAATAATACCTAGCAATACCGAGCAAAAACTGAGTTTTGGCGGTGGGAGGACATATCTCTACGTCAGGTGGGAGGATGCAATAAAAATGAGTGTTGACCTTTAACCGACCAACCTGACCGGCTTTCGCTACCCACGTTTGCTCTCCTAGATGCAAAACTCCCTCACAAGCATGGAAGAATGATCAATCTCTCCCATTCAGACACTCATGGACCCAGGAGCCTAGGAAGACGTTCGACTCTCCCTCTCTCTCTCTCTTCTCTTTCAGTCGCACCGATCTCCCTCCTTCGTGCACGACACTAGCTGCGAACGGCTTGCCCGACCACGACCAAGTTGCGAACCCCGTCCGACCCGGTTGATTCAGCACGACCTCCGTGTATGCACGTAGGAACCCGAACCAGTCTTTTGCTTCCCTCCCGCTCGCCTCACATAAGTGCCCTGACTCCGACTGGCAACACCCAGTCCGCCTCATACAGCAACACCACACGTGTGCTTCTCTGCCTCCAAGCCCTCCGATCAGGCAAATTATTGGGTCAGGTGACCGAAGCCATCTCTGCGTTCGGTCGCCAATAGAAATGCGACATCTGTTAGGCGTTTTTTTAATTTAATATGTTTGCTTTATGTCTTGTCAGAGTTAGCGACCCGACCCGATAACGCATTTCATTTGAACTTTTAAGCATTTGCCACTCTATTTTTTGCATTTTGATACCCGCGAAAGACGCAAATATCTACTGCTGTAGAAGAAAAAACGAGCCAGAAAATTGCAGAGAAGAAATGGACTGCTCAGCGAAGAGGGAGGTGGAAGAGGGCATGGAAGAGGGAGTGCATGAATCGGAAAGGATGCATGAATCGGAAGGGATGGTGCATGAATCGGAATCGGAACCTAACTTGGCCGGAAATTCCTCTGGTTTCAACATATCGGTAAGTTAGAAAGTTGTAAACAGTCAGTTTTAATATTATCGCCGCAGAAAGAAGACGTAGGTTTCAGCTCATTAGTCTTAGGATCTCTGATTTTGCGATTTTTAATAAATTTCTTTTGTCGAAAAAGTAAAAAAAAATAAAAAAACTGAACTTGTTTGATATCTAGTTGCGCTTTAAATGCGCTTTAGTTGCGCTGTAGTTGCGCTTTACTTGCGCTTTACTTGCGCTTTAGTTACGCTTTATTTACGTTTTAGTTGCGCTTTACTTGCGCTTTCAGGCTGTTTAAAAAGATGAGACAGAAGCATATGAATGTTTTTGCACTTATGCTCACGATAATGGTTTTAGTGTCCCAAAGGATCATCACAGTTTTTGGCCAAATTCTATAAAAAATAAAATCGAAGGATTTTGTTTGTTCAAAAGCTGGTTTCAAGAAAAATGATGATCATAATTCAGGAAAGAGAAAGAGATTCACTAGACCAGTTGTCAGAACTGGTTGTCCAGCCATGGTGAGGTTTGCCACAGATGAAGATGGTTACTGGCATGTCAAAAGATTTATTGAATCCCACAACCATGAATTAGCTAGCCCAGCCGACCGACACCTTTTAAGATAATGTAGGAATGTTATTGAGGAAAAAGCTTCCGTCCTAAAATCGATGACAGATGCATGGATTAGAATCGTTGATGCATATGCCTACCTTGCAGAGGAAGTTGGTGGATGTGAGAATGTTGGATTCTCTAAGAGGGATGCCTACAATTTTATTCAGAAGGAGAAAAGAGCAAGGATTGAAATTGGTGACACAAAAATTCTTTGATTCAATTATTTAAAGATCGACAAGTTGAGGACCACATGTTCGCATGTGATGTTCAATATGATGATCATGATAGATTGTTAAATTTTTTCTGGGTTGATGGCAGAAGCATGATAGATTATGAATATTTTGGAGATGTGTTGATTTTTTATACTAGTTATAGGCTGAACAAGTATAATTTTGTTTGTGCGCCATTTGTTGGTGTTAACAATCATTGGCAGAATATTTTGTTTGGGGTTGCTTTTTTGTTAGAATAAACAATTGAAAGTTTTACATGGTTGTTTAAAATATTTGTATGAATAATGGGTAATAAATATCCAACAACAATATTCACTGATCAGGACCAAGCTATGGCCAGGGCCATAGAAGTTGCATTACCTCATACTCGTCATAGATTATGCCAATGGCACATCTTTAAAAAGGTTCCATCAAAAGTTTCCATCTACAATAGCAATAATAAAGTTAGAGGACTCTTCCATAAGTGTATGAGGTGGTGTGATTCTGAGGAAGTGTTTGAGGAAGCGTGGGATGAAATGATGAAGGAAGGGAATCTTCATAACCATGAATGGTTGCAGGATCTTTATAAGATTAGGAGAAAGTGGTCAACTGCTTTCAACAAGGATTCCTTTTGCATGGGCATTTTATCAACGCAGCGTAGTGAGTGTACTAATAATGTGTGTCATGGCATTTCGAAGCCAACAAGTTCAATAACTGACTGTTTTCTTGGCTTGGAGAAGGTACTGAAGAATTGGCGGCGAAATGAGCAAGATGAGGATTACAAATGTAGTCAATCTGAAATTGTTCCCGTGATAAAGAACAGCTCAATATTAAAACAAGCTGCTAGATTTTACTCAAGAAGAATATATTCAATTTTTGAGGAAGAATTTATAAAGGCTGTGGGAGAAATGAGTATAGATTTTGTCTCAACTGATTCTTCAAAGTATATAGTCAACTACATAGAGAAAAAGAATCAAAACCATCCTTGGGTTGTTCACTTTGATGCAACAGAAGGTAACATTCAATGCAGCTGTAAGAAGTATGAAACCATGGGATTGCTGTGTTCTCATTGTTTGAGGGTTTTTAAACAGTTGGATATGGCTAAATTTCCTGAGAAGTACTTATTACTTCGTTGGTCAGCAAGGGCTCGACAAGTTTTTTATTCAGGTTACTTGCTTAATTCTAAAAGAAGTAATAATTTCCAAGGTGGTAGGGGATTCATATTCAGAAATCAGGTGAGCAGGTTTGCATATCAAATGAGCACGGAAGCTCAAGGGAATGAGGAGGCAGAGGAGTTTATTCTTTCCTCATTGCAAGACATGTATAAAAAATTATACCTAATTCTTGGTGGCAAGAAAAGAAATGAGAAGGATGTTGCGGGTTCCCAAGGTGGAACTGCTAATTTGAAAGATCCTCTAAAGCGTAGACCTAAAGGCATATCAAATGCAAGACTGAAAAGCCATTGGGAAAAGAAGAAACGACCTAAGAGTAAGCTTTTAATAACTTGTTAATTATTTAATTCCAAATCCTAAGACTAAAACTCTAGTTTCTTACAGAGAAGAAGCCTTTGGTGGGGGATAACCCAATAGATGAACCTTCTTCAACACATCCTAGTTCAACACAGATGAACTTTTCAAGCATGCCTGAATGTTTCAGTGAGGAATATATAACCGGCATACCATCAAGCCAACCTGGAGCTGAATACACCAAGTTGATGATGGATTTTCTTTCTTCGGAGTTGGAATTTAATGAATATGCAATGTAATATGATAATATTTATTTGGACTGAATGATTTCATTTATTGATTGTAATAAAATTGCGACATAGTTTAAATTTGAAATGTAATAATATTTATTTGGACTTAATGATTTCATTTATTGGTTGTAATAAAAAATTTTTTATAAATCATCTATTTGGACTTATGTAATTTGGTTCTTTTTTATTTTAAACTTTTTTAAGCTAAATAATTACGAAATATATGGTTGCCCTATACTTGCGCTATACTTGCGCTACGGTTGCGCTATGGCTGCGCTATACTTGCCCTAAGGTTGCGCTATACTTGCGCTACGGTTGCGCTATGGCTGCGCTATACTTGCCCTAAGGTTGCGCTATACTTGCGCTACGGTTGCGCTATGGTTGCGCTATGGTTGCGCTATGGTTGCGCTATACTTGCGCTATAGTTTAGCTATTGTTGCGCTTTACGGAATATAACAGATTTTAGAGAATGCTCATTAATAAACAGAATATAACAGTATGTGCACATTTTATACAACAATCAAAAAGTATATAAAAATATAATAAAATGTACATTTATAAATCATGGACAATATTTACAACAAGTTACAGATTGTTTACTTCTTTGTTTGTAGAAAAAGAAAAAATGCAAACTCTGCCCTAAATTTAGGCATATGCTTTAGTGGAAAGAAAAGGTTGGATAACAAAAACATAATAAAGGTCTTTATTTTTGTTGCATTATCAGTTAATCTGTCTAATATTGACATTTCATTTTTTATTTCAGTTGACAGAGGTCCATTTAGAGGATCAATCCTCCATTTGATATCAATGCCTCTGTTGGGCAAACCTGTCAGAAAATTTCAGCTGTTAAAAAGTTCAAAAAACATATAGCTATAAAAAATTCCAAATTCAAAATATTACCTGTCAACAAAGAAACCTCGTCAGTAGTGAATTTCAGAACATGTCCAAGGACGATGAAGCCCTCATCAGCAGGACTCCAGAATTTAAGAATCTCAAACAGAAGTGGTATACACTGCTGGAATGCGGGGAACATCAAAAATTGATGAATGTTCAAATTCTTTAATGTTTGTTCCACTTCATCATCTATGATCTCGGCAAAAGCATCACAATGTTTCCGGAAAGCAGTAACATAACATCTAGATGTTACTGGCCTTTGATAGGGAGTCCTCATCTATAACAAAAAGAAAATATTGGTGGTTATTCTGAAGGATGCAAAGCTGTATTTTTCACTGATTGGAAGCTGGAGGAAGAACTAGATATATGCGGCTTCTCTGGATTGTGATCACAATTCATTTGAAATTCAATAAATTTGTACTTCAGGGAGTCTTGATCTGCCTGAAGTTTCTCCACAATATCTTCAACACGATCCAATCTAGCTCCCAGATTTTCTTGAATTTTATTCAACATCTTCTCAAATATTTCAAAACATTTATTCTGAACAGCCTCTAAATCTGCCCTTCCAATGGGTGGCTGTTCAGCAGAAGGTTGAGTGATGTAAATTTTTTCAGTAGGTGGACGAGTAGAAGGTTGAGTTGGCGGCAGAAGTTGAGTTTCTGGTGGTTCATTATGAGGAGAATAAGGGGGAGAGAGAGGGGGAGAGGGAGGTGGGGAGGGAGGTGGGGTGGTGTCAAGTTTTTTTTCTTGCGGATGACTTAATTTTCTGGGGTGACTGCAATTTCTGTGGTTCATGCCCTGCCCGGGTTTCCAAATTTTCTATGGCAATAATATCAGCTCCGTATTTTTCGGCCTCCTCATTGCTAACATTCTCAAGACAAACATAAATCTGCAAAAAACAGAAAACGTATTGATTTATTAAAGCGCAACCGTAGTGCAACCGTAGCGCAACCTTAGCGCTAAGGTTGCGCTATGTACACGAAAAAATTACCTCACTTTTCATTAAAATTTTAAATAATTTTGCTGCATTCTCTTGTGTAAAGTATAATTCTGTATATCCCTTCCATCTCAGAAAACGCGGTCTTATTTCTGGATCGGATGGTTTATTCAAAGAAAAATATTCCAAAAACCAAATCTGTATAATGCCAAACATAAAAATTTAAAAGTTAACATTAAAAAGCATTATATATGTAGAATAACCAGTAGGAGTAGAAACTTACCAGTAGAAGAGGAAAAAAATCATTGATGTAACCCAATGATCTTTGCAGTTGAAACTTCTCAAAAATTGTGTTGAACTCCCCGACCATGAAGTTCCTTAAGCATGAAGCCCAATTAATGGAAGTGAACTCACTTAAATTATTTGCAACAGATGTGAGCCTTCTAGAGGTTTTATGGTTGTTTAGTATAAAGAAAAGGTTAGATAACAAAAACATAATAAAGGTCTTTATTTTTGTAGCATTATCAGATAATCTGTCTAATTTTGACATTTCTAGTTTAATTTCAGTTGAAAGAGGTCCATTTAGAGGATCAATCATCCATTTGATATCAATGTCTCTGTTTGGCAAACCTGTCAGAAAATTTCAGTTGTTAAAGTTAAAAAAACATATCGCTATAAAAAATTTCATATTCAAAATATTACCTATCAACAAGGCAACCTCATCAGAAGTGAATTTCAGTACATGACCAAGGACGATGAAGCCTTCATCAGCAGGACTCCAAAATTTGAGAACCTCAAAAAGAAGTGGTATACACTGCTGGAATGCGGGGAACTTCAAAAATTGATGAATGTTCAGATTCTTTAATGTTTGCTCTACTTCATCATCAATGATATCGACAAAAGCATCACAATGTTTCAAAAAAGAAGTAACATAGCATCTAGATGTTACTGGCCTTTGATACGACGTCCTCATCTATAAAAAAAAAAAATCAGAACTATATCGCAAACATAACTAAAGCGCAACAATAGCGCAACCTTAGCGCAACCATAGCACAACATTAGCGCAACCTTAGCGCAACAATACATTTCGTAATTATTTAGTTTAAAAGAAGGTTTAAATTCAGAAAAAATAAAAATTGAACACCACATTGAACATATATGCTAGTTATACAATTATTAATAAACCCTAAAATTTAGCAGAAAGCGTAAACCTTTCGTATCATTTGTTTCATCCATTTACGAAGAGAAGAAGCGTGAAAAATCAGAAAATAAACATTTGAACAGTACATTACATTAAACAAACAATGGTAAAATTATAACTAAACCAAACCCTAAAATTTAACATATAACTTAAACGCAATGAAAGAGCAAGTAAAGCGCAAGTTAGGCGCAACCATACCTCTTCCTGATTGATGATCTTCTACAATCTCGTCGTCTACCTCTGGCGGGAATAAGCTATTGCAGAACATAAAATATTTGAAGAAATCCGAGAGCGCTTACCAGAGATGGAATAACAGTGAAAATGTCGCTTGAAAATAAAATACGCGCCGTTTCCATTCTTTATTTTCCGGAATTCAAATGAAATGCTTTATCGGGTCGGGTCGCTAACTCTGACAAGACATAAAACAAACATATTAAATTAAAAAAACGCCTAACAGATGTCGCATTTATATTGGCGACCGAACGCAGAGATGGCTTCGGTCACCTGACCCAATAATTTGCCTTCTGATCATGCCTCAAACTCCCTTGCCCGAGCGGCCTCTATCCATTTAGCCGAACCAAAATCTTCGTTCGTTTGAAGTAGTGAGTGAGAAAGAAAATGTTATTTGTATATAATAATAATAATAATAATAATAAAGGAGACGATGCGATTGCCAGTTGTAGGAGCCGAAGACTAATTCCGGGGTCAATTCTTCCCCCAAAGCCCTCCCAAAGCCCTCGATCGTCGATTTTGATTCGATCAAGCGGACTTAGAAGGGCGAGTGCCATTCTCAACCTCCTATCGAGGCTTTGGAAATTCCTAGAAAACATGGAATTTTAAAAAATTATCCTAACAAGTATCGTGTTCGCCAAAATGGAGCATCAGAAGACTAATTCCGGGGTTGATTCGTCCCCCGAAGCCCTCGACCGTTAAATTCTAACCGACTGGTGGACTGGAAAGGGAAAGTTCCCTCCCGACCTCCCCTCGCGGGGATGGGACATCAGGTGGCTGTTGAAATTAAACATTAATTAACCCATTTAAAATAAATTTAAAAGTTCACTAAAATTAAATTATTATTTAATTTTATTAAAAATTAATTAATTAAAATTCAATGGGTCAAAATGAAATTTAAACTTAATTGTTTAATTTAAAATATAATTAAAACTCCAATGAATTAAAACTTAATTAATTGATCAATTCAAAATATATTTAAGTTTAAAATTTTATTAATAAGCTGGGCATGTAATTTAAAAATAAAATTGAATTTTGATGAATTAATCAACTAATTAATTAAATTAAAACTAAATTTTTATTCAATGAATTACCTAATTAATTAATGCAATCAAATTAAAAAAAGTAAAATACAATAAAAGAAAAAAATCAATGTTTGCATTAAACAAACTCAAGTACAACACACACGAATTAAAGTATAAATCCTAAAACTAAAACACTAAAACTCAAAACAAAAAAAAACTCCAAAAACTCCTAAAAAACCTAAGCTCTCTAAGCTCCAACTCCAGCTCTAGCTCCTGGCAAACTGCAGCTATAAACTCCAGCTCCTGGCAAGCTCAAACTCCTGTGCAGGCCCCACACACCTGTAAACAAGTAAACAAAACTCAATGCAGGGTGGTAAACAAAACTAGTATTGAAAAAGAGAAATTAGAACTGTAGGCAAAACTAGCACTGTAACACTAGTATTGGTGTCGAGGCAGTAAAGTATGCCAAACTACATAACTGCTAAAACCCATGCTATGTTAAATCGTCGTTAACCTAAGTTCACCCGACATCTTCTAATAAAGGTCGTAAGTCCAAAAAAAAAAAGTTTGTAAGTCCAACTTTAGTTAATGCATTAGGGGAAATCTTTAGGTAAAAGTAACCTAACCCTAAGTCCCACATACATGTCACTTCTAAGCAAAGCAGTAAGATCCACATGCTTGTAAACCTCTAAGTGAGCAATCCTAAATCCAAATAACCAAGCAGCTCGTAAACAGAGCTGTAAGACCTATCTTAAATTGAAACTCCGAACTACTTTCAATGAAAATAGTAAGACCCACTACCTAAAACTATGGGCTACTTTCAATGAAAGCAGTAAGACCCACTGCCCAAAACCACGGACAAATTCCAATGGAGGCCGTAAGATCCAACTTAAATAAAAAAACAAATGGGCTCCTTTCAATGAAAGCAGTAAGACCCAACCTCTTAAACCTGCGGGCTACTTACAATGAAAGTAGTTAGACCCAACCACTTAAACTGTGGACTACTTCCAATGAAAGCAGTAAAATCCAACCCCTTAAACACATGGGCTATTTCTAATAGAAGCAGTAAGACCCACACTTAATCAACATCTTAGGGAAATCTCTAAGTGAGGTAAATCAACCCTAAACCCCCAAACTTGTCACGACCCGGCCTGGCTAGCCTGAATTAATGTGGTGGGAACAAACAGTCGTACGGAAAAACACAAATAACATTTAAATCATAACAGTTTCATTTCTTAAAAGGCATAAACATAAATATCATCCATACAACTTAAGAAAGAGCCACTAAACATCCAACTTAAAGTTTTCCAACAATTTCATCAAAACATACAACCACTAAAAACATAAACACATAAACACCAATATACTTCACATTACAACCACTAACTCAACTTATAACAGAAATATAAAAACCTGACATCCTGAGGCCCTTTCGATGGTAGGTAAATTGTCGTCTTGCCATCACTTCCTATCACTTTCTCCTGAAAAATATTCCCAAAAATAGGATGAGCCAATGCTCAGCAGATGATAAGCATTTATCTTAAATTCATGAAATAATTTTAAACATGTCATTAAACATGAATTAAAACAATTAAAAGATTGCAATAAACATTGAGAGATAAATCATAAGATTTTCATATTCAGTTTTCTAGAAACTTTTTGTTTAAACAATTTTCCTCTCTTTTTTACATAAACTTTCATAAATTTTTTCTTTCTCATTTATAGTATTTTCATTAAATACACCTTCTTTGACGTCGGGTTTGGATTCGACGAAACGGTGGAGAACTACTTGAACCGCATCCTACCCACACTCATCGACATCATAGACGAGCGGTTCGAAGATTACGAGTGGACTATTGAAAGCACGCCGCCCGTGTTTCCTCCACCACCGGCAACCTCTCCGTGGCTCAAGACCCTTGGCATTGCGACCTTCCTCGTGGCATCGTTTGGTGTGCTGAAAATTCTCTCCCTCTAAGCCTAGTTTAGTTGAGTGGTTAATCCCCAAGGTGAACTTCTCATTATTAAATTACGGATTGTTGTTTAATAGCTTTTGGTGTTGCTACTATCGTTGTTTATCCATGAGTTTTGGTCAATCTACGCATGCTTCTTCGCCTAAGCTAGTTAATAACACGATATCTTTAATGATTTTCTTGCTATCGCCATAAGTTATTAGTTGTAATTTCTTTGACAACTCAATTTTAACTTCTTACGAAGCTCCTTGCATTTGGTATCACATCACAGTCAAATTTTTTGCCATTCTTTTACCTTTTGGCTCCTAAGAACCCCTTTAACATTGGCTCCGTAGAACCCCTTTACCATTGGCTCCGTAGAACCCTTTTACCATTTGGTACTCCGGACCATCATAAACATGCAAATCATAATATTTATATATATCAAAGAGACTAAAATTATTCATAAAACATAGGTTCTTCAAAATTCTTCGTGTATAATTCGGTATTAGTTATGCCTTGAATTTTTGTTTTACAAATTTTAACATTCCTAATATCATGACATGAATATAAACATAAATGTAAAACTAAAGCAATTAAAGAAATTCATAAACATCAGCATGTGAATTTTGAAAGTGTAATATTAACTTAATTTAAATTCATAAACTTAATTTAAATGCAAACACCTACCTCGCAAGAATTGTAAAGCAATCTCTACGACATACGACGTCGCTTAAGCTCGAGGCGTCCTTTTAGTCGACACCTAAGTAAAAGCAAACCTTGTCATCCAACCTTAATCATAATATATTTTACATAAACATAAACATTCACTAATTTCTTAATTAAAATAAAATTAATTAAAAATTTTGGATTTATTAAAAATCCTAAATTTTGAAAACCCTAAATTCATTAATTTCATCAAATCATCAAGTCAAACATCCTTCTAAACCTAATTAATAATTAGGTTAATTAAAATTTAGATTTATTTAATTTAAAAATTAAAAAAAATAAATTTTTTGCTAAAAATCTAAATTTCAGCCTTAAAACATTTCTAACATCATAAGAAATAAAAACCAGAGTCGCCGTCGAAGAACTCCCGTACGTTCCTCCCTCTCGCCTTCGCTTTCTCCTTTTGGTTCGGTCGAATAAACAATGGGGACCCCTTAAGAGGGAAGAGTTTAGGTTTTAATTGTATAAAGTCCTAAATACCCTCACTTGATTAATCTCTGCTTTAATACTTACTAGGGGTATTTGAGGTATTAAGAATTTTTCATGATTTTAATTTCAAATTTAAGAAAAATTTGCTATACGTTCTTTATATCAAATTGCTCGAAATTTTGTATAGAATTTTATAAAATTTATTTCGTCGAATTCCGATGACATTGAATTTTCACTTAAATTTCAATGCAATGCATCGAAATGCGTGCGACACCTACGATCATCAATTTTTGGTTTTACAAAACTTATGAGATACTTTCAATAAAAGCAGTAAGACCCAACCTCTTAAACACACATGCTACTTCTAATAGAAGCAGTAAAATCCACACTTAATCAACATGTTAGGGAAACCTCTAAGTGAGGTAAACTAGCCCTAAACCCCCAACTGATGAGGACATCAGTCAAAGATTTTGACATGTGTATCGTCGACGTAGTCGTGGATCGACGGCTCTCCCTATGGGGAGTTGAGTCTATGTTGTAGCATGAGGGCACTTTAGTCTTTTCAATTTTCTTTCATTTGGGCATATTTATAGGAGGCCTCTTGTGAAAGCCATTTTTTCTTCCAGGTTCGTCTGGACGAAATTGGATCGTCCGGGGACGATCGGTACAGGTTGTGTAAGAATTTCTGGCTGGAAGGTTCATCCCAGGACGAAGTGGGGTTCGTCCGTACTAAATTTTTCCAGAGAGAAACTCGTCCAGGAACGATAACTATTTCGTCTGAACGAAATTCGTCCAGAGGGCAAATCGTCCCGGGATGATTTTGGATCGTCCGTGATGATCTGGTTGGATATATATGGAAATGAGATCTTTTTGAAGAGAGAGAAAACCCAGGAGAGAGAAAATCAAAGGAAAAAGAAGAAGAAAATAATTTTTGGGCTACTTCTGTCCGTAGCTGCAGTTCATAAATTTGACCGACTCGAGGTAAGGCACATCCCGCCTTTCTCAATTTTTAGAAACAAGAATTTTGACGACTTTTCTGGTTGGATATATATAAATTTTCCGGATTTTGTTTCCGTTAGTGAATAATTGATTCCGTTTTATACTGATGAATTTTTTACCGCGTAACTTTTGGTATGTTTCTGAGATGATATTTGTGCACGTTTTAAGTATTTTCTGGAAAATGTTTACCGGGTATTTTGAATTCGGCGGTATTTTAATTGAACTACGATTTATCTGGATGCTGAAAAATGTTGCTTCAGTATAATAAAAGTCTTACAATCAAAATGCCCTTCTATCTGTGGACCTGTAGTAGTCTGTACCTTTAAAAGAATTGCTGTAGACAAACTCCAAAGGATTCCAACTAGCTAGCAAGCACTATGGTCAGCCATTAAAAACATTTAGGTGTCCTATATATGGTCTCATGCTGATGATTTCTATTCATTCTAGTTCTAATGCACTCGTGGAACACAATAAATAGGCTTACCAAATTTTAGAAAATTGCATCAATAAATACACGTTGGTGCGCCGCATTAACTAAACTGGTCCCAGCAGCCAGATTTGAATAGGTTCAGCTTGTCAGGGACTATTTTTTATTGATTTATGAGCTATTTTGTTAGTTGGTTTTCAAAATCAAACCGGTTCAACCTTTCTGACCGTGAACCGGCTCTTTGGATTTATTTCGATTTAGATTAAAAAACTGTTCGTTGAATTAATTTGTTCTATGTTTGGCTCAAAAATAGAATTTTGGTACAAATAATATTTTATTAATTGAAAGAAAATTCTAATATTTTATTAATTGATCGAATATATTTGATCAATTAAACTACTATAAGTGTAGATATTCTCCATTTTTTTAAATTTTATTAAGAAAATTACCATTTGAAAGAATAATAATACCCCACCGGGTTTAGCTAGGTTGGTGGGCCAGTATAGTTGGGAATCTCCCAACTCATGTTCAAACCCCCTTAAGAGTGGAGAAAATAATTGTGGGTCCTGCACCTATGAGACTGGTTGTTAGTAGGTTCTCGGAGGGATTAATTTCTCCGTCAAGCACCTCTTATGAGATGATAACATGTAGATATTACGTTTCCAAAATAATAATAATAATAATAATAATTATATAATGAAGTAAATAGGGTATTTGGGCATTCCAAAAAGGAAGTAAAGATTTTCACTTTTGAGTAATGAGTTATTTTGAGTCCTCCCCCTCCACTGAGAAGCCAATGGCTTTAGGCTCACATGGGCTGATTAATTTCAATCTCCTTCTTTGTTTCTATAAGAGTCAAAAAAGAAGACAACTCAATCTGACCATTCATTTCTTCACACATTGAATGCGAGATCACATATTCACATGGCCTGCATTTATCACCAATTTATTATTTCAATCTCCCTCCAACCGGCAAATACTCCTCCTATCACCAACTCTCTTTAATTCTTATAAAAATTATAGTAGAATGAATTTAAGAAATATTACATTTTTAAAATAAAATAATTAATGTTAGATATAAAGAGTTAGTTTGTATCACATATCAAATCCATATATCTTCATATATATATGTTTATTTATTATAGTAAAAAAATTAAATCATGTGATTAATTCCATTTATTACATTTGAATATAATTATTAAGAAAATAAAAATCCCAAAATGCCCCCACCCTCAATCCCACCATTCTTTAAAAGCCCCTCCACTGATCCCCACTCCTTCCACCACCTTAAACTTATTACTCCGCATGCACGCATCTTCCTTCTCCTTCCTTCTGTTCTTCTTCTTCTTCTTCTTCAATAACTTTGATTCATAACAAGATCAACTATTGATTAGTACCTGCAAAATGAGCTTTTTCTTCACTCTGGTCCTCCTCCTCTTGGTCGTCGTCGTCCTCCTCTTTCTCCTCTTCCAGCTCCTACTGAGCCGCCACAACACAATCCTCCTCATCGACTTCGCCTGCCACAAAGCCACCGAATCGTGCAGCCAAACTCACCAAGCCTACGTCGAACGCAGCATAGTTCTCGGAACCTTCACCAAAGACAATGTGGCCTTCCAAAAACGGATTTTGGAGAGGTCCGGCGTCGGCCACTCCACTTACTTCCCGGAGGCGGTGGCGAGAATACCGCCGGCCTTGTTCATAGCGGAGGCCAGGAAGGAGGCGGAGATGATGATATTCGGTGCTGTGGATCGACTGTTGGAGAAGACCGGAGTTGATGTGAGGAAGGAGATCGGTATTTTGGTGGTTAACTGTAGCTTGTTCGGGCCGACGCCTTCTCTGTCGGCCATGATTGTGAACAAGTATAAGATGAGGGAGGATGTGGCGAGCTTTAATCTTAGTGGGATGGGATGCAGCGCTGGTGTTATCTCCATTGATCTCGCTCGCCACCTTCTCAAGGTTTCATTAATTAATTTCTCTTTATTATTATTTTTATTATTTTCGATAAAAAAATAAATATTTTAGTATAATTTATATTAGGATATTTTTAGATGATTTTCTTTCTTTTTTATAATATATATTATACGTACTATAAAATTTTTTAAGAAGAAAAAATTGTTGAGAAGTGTAATGGATTTTAAAGTTTTTTTTTTTAAATTTATTTTAAGATAAGTGGATTAATATAAGAGTAGATTGATTATGTATATATTTGTGCATTGCACATATCTTAAATAAATTTAAGAGTTCTTTTTGGATAAATTTCATGTTTTGTATGGCTAAATCATAAAACAATCACCTTCTTATTTAATATTATATCACCCATTCATAAATAATACTTTTTACCATAAAATGCAATTTTAAAATACATCACAAATCTTTTTATACATTATATATGTAGAGAGAGAGAATATAATTTCATATAATAATTTTATGAAATTAAAAAATTATTTAAATTTTGAATTCACTAGTATAATACATCTAGTCTCCCAATAAAAAATAAAATAATAAAAAAAGCTTCTATTTTATCTTTAAAATGTTTAAATAATCAATTTTGTAATGGTGATTATATTTTAATACATCTCATTATTATTTAAATTTGTTTAAATTTCTTGTCATCACAAAATAAATTTATAAAAGTTAAAACCCAAAAAAAAGAGACTTAAGAAAGTCCAAAGCATTTGAATTCATTATAAGGTAAATTAAATATAAATTATTTATTTATCACATTTAATTTAAATGAAAGTATAAAGTTTTGAATTTAAATAACCATAAAAATTTTGTCGTATATAATAAATAAAGTGAGAGTATATTTGCAGGTGAGGCCGAACAGCTACGCTCTCATAGTCAGCACCGAAAACCTAACCCTCCATGGCTACTACGGCAACAACCGTCCTATGCTCGTCACCAACTGCCTCTTCCGTATGGGCGCCGCCGCCGTCCTCCTCTCCAACCGCCGCTCCGATCTCCACCGCGCCAAGTACTCTCTATCCGACCTGATCCGCACTCACAGAGGCTCCGACGACTCCTCCTATCTCTGCGTCTCTCAGGAAGAAGACGATCAGGGCAAAGTAGGCGTTTCCCTTTCCAAAGACCTAATGTCCGTCGCCGGCGGCGCCCTGAAGGCCAACATCACCGCCCTCGGCCCCCGCGTCCTCCCCTTGTCCGAACAACTCCGCTTCGCCTTTTCCCTAATCTCAACCAAATGCTTCGGCCCACACTCATCAGTTTCGAAACCCTATGTGCCGGATTTCAAAAAAGCCTTCGAGCACTTCTGCATCCACGCCGGAGGAAGGGCGATATTAGACGAACTGGAGAAAAGATTGGATCTTGGAAGCTGGCAGATGGAGCCGTCGAGGATGACTCTGTACAGATTCGGCAACACTTCGAGCAGCTCGTTGTGGTATGAATTAGGGTATTCGGAGGCGAAGAACAGGGTTAAGAAAGGGGATAGGGTCTGGCAAATCGGATTTGGTTCTGGATTTAAGTGCAACAGTGTGGTTTGGAAGGCGCTGAGAGATATAAATCCAAAGGGGAGCTATCCATGGCTGGAGGAGATTGATAAGTTCCCTGTTGATGTGCCCAAGGTTGAAACCATTAACTGTACTATCACCACATAGATTACTTCTTCTTTTCTTTTCTTTTCTTTTTTTTTAAATTAGGGTTAGGGTTTAGTGATTTATCTTAAGAGGTTGTTTGGTGGGAGTATGTTTTGCTGATTAGATTAATGAATTTTAATTATTGAATTAAGTGCAAGGTTAGTTAGACCAGCTATTGTACCATGATTTAATTAATGTAGGAATCTCTCTCTCTAGTCTCTTGTATATAAACTTGTTTTCAAATTCTTCTAATATGAATTTTTTAAGAAAATATTATTGTCATGCAAGAGGCAAAATTTTAGAAAGGGCTTGATGAGTAAACTAAATTAGTGAAAGGGGCGAATTCATCAAATTATTTGATAGTGTTGAATGCGCTAAATAATCGTTTAGTTTTGCCTCTGTGTTCAGTAAAAACACAGTGGTGAATAATAAAAGCACAGTGAACTGCGATTTTACTGTTCACAGAGATAAATTAGATTATTCTCTATATTTGATCTCTACACGTAATAATTTATCCTCTCACTATCATCTCTCTCTTATACTCTCTCTCGATCATCTCTCTTTCTCTCTTACTCTCTCTCCACGTCCTCTCTTTTAAAACTTGTTAAATCATTTTACGCATTCAACACTGTGCCAATTTAAATTAATCATTTGCTCCTATTTAAAATTTTGCCTCATACAATATGATTTGTATTCATAAGGCTGGCAATACATTGCTCGTTGTCTTTTAAGGATCTATTTGGGGCAATTACATGGTCGTCAAAATAGTTTATCACAATCTAAAAAAAAAAATTTTGAAAAAATATTAATAAAATAATAGCCAAATGAAATTGTGATATTTGAACAACAAAGTATTATTGATAACAATATGATATTATTTTCATCATTTATTATTTGTATTCATAAGGCTGGCAATACATTGCTCGTTGTCTTTTAAGGATCTATTTGGGGC
Organism: Dendrobium catenatum; assembly: GCF_001605985.2. Classification (NCBI taxonomy): domain Eukaryota; kingdom Viridiplantae; phylum Streptophyta; class Magnoliopsida; order Asparagales; family Orchidaceae; genus Dendrobium; species Dendrobium catenatum. Next base: position 798,353 of record NW_021319733.1, on the reverse strand, counting down.
AATTACATGGTCGTCAAAATAGTTTATCACGATCTAAAAAAAAAATTTGAAAAAATATAAATAAAATAATAGCCAAATGAAATTATGATATTTGAACAACAAAGCATTATTTATTGATAACAATCTCATGTTATTTTCATCATTTATTATTGATAGTTATGAAAATATTTTAGATAAAAATTAAAAAAAATATAAAGAATAATAAATTGATTGCTAAATGAGTTAATTTCGTAGAAGAATAGTCGAGAATCCTATTGACAAATATGGCCATCATAAATATGAGCTTTTCGCCTATGAACAAACTGCATGCAGTTATTGCCTGAATGGCCATAAACCGTTTCAGGCCACAATCCATTGCTATCATTATTGTGGGCCTGTAGCTGTTCAAGCTTCAGCCATTGCTTTCAATTTTATGCTGTTGCTTGCGCAGCTCTTACTCTCTTTGGAAGCTTCAGCCATTGCTTTCAATTTAATTAAAAGTAAGTATAAAATGTTGGTTGAATACTTAATATCAAAAGGAACAAATGAGGAGAAGAGCGGTCCAGTTTCAATAGAAACTGGAGACGGGTTCTACTGAAACCTGAATTTGATTCTCTACCGAAATTTCGCTGTCCAATTTCCTCTCATTAACCCAACCGCCTTGTATTCCACCCGTGACCATTATCCCTTGTTCGTGAAATTATTCTGTGCAGACATCGTACGTGTCCAGAGGCAAATCTGAACGTACCACGTCACCTAGGTGCTGTGTACAGCGGCTATCTACCTACTGTGTACCGGGTGACGCGGTGCACTCTGATTTGCCTATGAATAGTACAGTGTCCGCACATAATAATTTCTTCCATTGTTCATACTTCAGCCATTGCTTTCAATGTTATGCAGTTGCTTTCTCTTTTTTTTTTCAATAAAAAACTGATTTAATCATAATTATTCAAGAAATAATTACTATATGTATGCTCAGAACTCTCTTGTTGATTTGATATTTTCTGCATGAAAATAAAAGAGAAAAATGAAAATTACATCCATTAATTCAAAATCATTAACACATGAAGCAAGCATATGCATGTGCACATAGTCTAGTGGGGTTTGGTCCATCCCTATTAAACTCCACAATCATTAACATTACTTTAATTCAAGTATAAGTTGAGTCATGGACCACTAATTAATTAATTACCACAATGAACAAATTCATAAGAATAAAATGTTAAATTAGTTCATTTCAGAGGCCAATGACATTCTAAAAACAGCTAACAGAGAATCCCATTGACTAATATTGCTACATATCCATAATGAGCTTCAGCTGGTGATAAAACTACATGAGAAGTTATTGCTTATCTGCTTTGTTTCTTCAATGTTATTGGTACCTATAATTATTGTGTTAGGTATTTCTTCTGCCATCAGCTGTTATTCATAGTTATTACAAGTACTAAGCAGTTAATGCACTTCAATTCTCTCCTCTACTGCAGGTGTTGAGAGACCCCTCAGATCACAACACAATAGGGCCTTATGCATTGTCACTATTGTCTCCATCAGTGGGGATCCTTCGCTGCAAATTTTGGCCTAACTTTTCTATTCATTTTTACCACTGGAAGCTGGAAGGATTGTGTTGTCTTGTAGTGGAAATTTCGCTCTTCATCAAGATTTTGAGGTAAGTCATATATATTGTCTTCCACCAACAGAACATTTTAGCTCAAACCAAACCACTAAGTACAGCCATTAAGATCATCACAGTTTCCATGAAAACTCATTTTTTAGATTGTATTGACACACCCTCTTCTATCACTCAAGGAAATCTTACTCTTTGATACTATAAAGATGCCTTTTTTAAGGAAAATATCCTCTATTTCATTATTAACAATATGAAGGTCATTCAATTGTAAATCTCTCATAATCCTCTTTATAGGACTTCAATGAATTAAAGTTTTATTTGGGACGATTTTCTTGCTGTTTTTTAAAAAAGTTTTTTAGTATAAAATTAGAAAGTATTGTCTCTTTAGATATTAAGAGATGTCTTAATATATATGATTCTTTTCCCCCACCCAATTAACAAAAGATGATAGTTCAAAGTTCAGACATCTAAGCCCTACCACAGAAAAAGATTGCAAGCTAAGTGTTGCAGTACCTAACAAAGCTCACATCATTTAAACAGCTCATTGAACCAACTATCCCCACCATGAACTCTTCCAAATCTACACAAACCATTTGTTTTATTTATTTTTATTTTTGTGCTCTTCATGAGGTGGTTCTGCCCCTCAAATGTACAGATCTATTATTGAAGTTGGACAGCTTAATAATAGGAAATCAAACAACCAACCCTCTCTTGTCAGCTAATTTAGCTGATAAAATTTTTCAAAAGTTACATGATTGTCGGATCGAATTTCGTTTATATCAAATTTGAGCTTCATTTAGGATCTATTTGGGACGGCTGCAGTATTTTATAAAATTGTTTGTAAAGTAGCTATAAAGAAAATAACTTAGCTACTCTTATTACAAAAAACAACTTTTTACGAAGTAGCTAGAATGTAGTAGCCAAATAAAATTATGATTGCAATCAGAAAAATAAAACAACGAGAAAGTTGCCTCAAACAGACCTTTAGTGATACTTTACCAATTGTTATGAAAGTCTATTACTCATAATTACAATTTTTGGAAGGGAAGCACATATAATATTGTTGGATTGCTAAAATAGTTTTCAATACCAACGAAATTTGGGTATGTGTATTCATAGATGACGGAGTGAGAGTTTTTTACCTGCTCCTCTTGTGGATATTTATAGATGTTTTTTTTGTATATTGGTAAAGCCTATTATAGATAAATGAGCCATATCATCTCCATCTATTAGACAAAAAATGCTCCTGATGTAATGATTTCGACAATTAAATTAAAATAAAAATGCTGAGACCTCTCGAGCTTACTGTTCATACTGTCATTTTTATTTCTCATCAGCATCTCAAACTAAGGCCCACTGATGGAAGGTAGCACAGGGAGGCACTCAGAAAAAGTACAAACCTAAATGAGAACTATGTAGGATAATTAAGTGAGATCTGGTTCAAATTATTGAGAATAAATAAAATAGAAAGTAGCTTAACACACAAAAAAAACATAAGAAAATTTATACGAGTTCATCCAATTACTTGCTACATCTTATTGCCATCATTGTAAATTTCACTATGTTTTTTATTGTGGAGTCTTTATTGCCTAATATCTCTGATATTAGCTATAATAATCGAGTGCGCATACTACTTTTATTCCTTCATAACAATCTTATAAAGAACAATTATGAAACCAAATGGCTGCATTCCCAACAAGACCAAAAAAACTTTTCTTACAGATTTGAATGAAATAAATGGAGCTGTACAACACATAACTTCCAGGCAATAACGAGCTTACATACAGCTTATTGTAATGAAAAAGAATTACCTGCAAGAGCACTCAGAGGGCTTGAGGTATCAAACATTGTATGGTGGAAACCCGAGCAGCAGAGACAGCTAAACTGCTTATGACATAGCCAAAGGAACATACTTATACTTAGCAGCAAGGGAATAACAAACAAGAGATGAATTGGAGTACTGAATCTGCAGATCAGAACATGGCTCAGGGGAGACCTCTTCAGAGAAACCTGAGACATTGGAGCAATTCCATGAAGTTGAAGTCTCTGACGACGAAGTAAGTGTCAAGTTGATGTTTGAAAGGCAAATGGCAGTGAAGGAATCATTCTCAATACCAGATAGAGCACCTGCAACAGAAACATTGGTTCCAATGACATTCTTGATTGTGATTCTATCGATCATTGGAAGTGCTTCAGGATCATATTTTTCATCAGGGTGACGGCCAAAGTGCCCGTCAAAGTTAATTGCAGTACTGACAGACTGCAACACTACATCAGAGATTAAAATGTCTTTCATGAAACCACCACGGCCTCTCGTGGTTTTAAAGTTGATACCAATATTTGAGTTGTAAATTTGAAGATGGTCGGCTTGGATGTCTGAGATTCCTCCAGACATTTCACTGCCAAATGCAAGGGCAGACCCAAAAAGGGATTGGAGGAAGACATTGGTGATATGGATATTGGAAGAGGGTTTAGAGTAGTAAATCCCATACTCATCCCAGCCACTCTTGAGGGTGATTGCATCATGACCCACAGTGATGCTACTGTCCTTAATGCACATATCTGAGCATGAATCTGTAATGAAAGCAAAAGCATAGCTGTTAGAGATAACATCGAAGAATCACTTACACCAACACTATCATTATGACTACTCCATGTTTTTGTCATTGCAGATTCACTATTACAATAACGATGAAATTTTATAAGAGTAATTCACAAACTCACGACTTCTCTACATTATTTCCTTCTAATATGAGGATAACATAATAAAAATGTCCCCTTGTATAATGAAAACCTCGGATTGTTGAAATTACAAATGAAATCCTTAGAATATCCTTAATGAAACAACTCTAAGGGCATTTGTATTAAGTATTTCTTCATAGGGCATTAATTTGGCTCCATGATTTAACATAAAAATGTACACCTTAAGGGCTGTGTATAGGTGTCAATCTTTGTTTAAGCTACATTCTTCCTAATATCCCAAATGAACTTTATTTTAGGTTTTATACTTAAAAATATTACATTTCATGATACAAAAGAAGTTTGTACACAAGATGGTTGCAGTCCTATGATTGAAACACATTATTATTATTATTAAAATGGCAATATTCATTAAATAAAGAACTAACAGTTCCTTAACAGTCGTTAGGGATGGCAATGAATCGGCTATTCAAAGTGTTTAAACAAAATTATTCCTTCAGATGAAATTTCCATTAAACAGATTGTGCTTATCTATATTAGGGTTCCATTTGAATTTAGACTTTAGATATCTAAGAGCTTGCTAATATGATAACAACATCCTTGAACAGAACCCTAAACCCTAAAAACTGGAGAACTAAAAAATGCAGCAATCAGCACGTAAAAAGAGGTTGTCAAATGAAACTTTCCACATGAAGAATTCGATTCAACTTATGGCCAATTAAGGTATATTATTTTCCTTTATATTTTTATATTTTTATATTATGCCATATCAATTACTTGATAAATCAGAAACCATGCATTAACAAAAACTTGTCTAACGAAGATGCAAATAATGAGTAACGCTATAATTTTTTTGGGCAAATTGGCAAGAAAAACAAACTCACCTAAAGCAACCGAAAGGCTGCAAGTAGGGCCTATTTGTTGGAAGCTTTAGTAGTGTGGTGTAAATCAAATGCAGAAATTTTGAAATTTCAAGTTTTTGGTTGAAAGAAAAACAAACTGAAAAGCAATGTGTTGTGGGATTTGAAGGCCACTCATTACATTTTCAGGGGCTATTTGCTGGAAGAATTTTGACTGTAAAGTAAAATGAATACGAATATTTGAAAAAAATCAGAGATTTTAATAGGTGTGTTATTTTAGGAGTGCATTTGGAAATCACTTTCAGTTTCTTTTTAATGTATTTGGAATTCGTCCTTTTTGAGTGACTTCCAAATACATAATTTGGCAAAAGTGATGCTGGCCAACCGTTGTTGTCGTCAACTGGTCGCCAACATGGCCACCAACATCATAGCGTTACTTCTGGCCGTATCCTTGCCGGCTATTGCCACCACTTGCTTATCATTGTTGCCCGCCACCCTCACTGTCAATTATCTCATATTAGCTATTATTCTAAATGGGCTACTATTTTACTTTGCATTCCCTTATTTTAAATCAAACAATAAAATTTAAAATCCCAAATGTATAATATACTCAACTAAACAACTCAAAATTATTTTCAATATACATTTTTTTACTTTACATTCCATTCTTTTTACTTGATATTTTTTTAATTAAACCAAAAAGACCCTCAGTTCATTTGACATTTATTATATTTGACCAACTTCCAAATACATCATGTGTTCTATCTAAAGCAACCTCAAGCATTGTCTCCGCCACACTCAATGTCACCGCATTACACTAGCATCCACACCAATGACACTAGTTGTTGCTTGGGACCTACATGCAATTCCCTAGGCACTACCTCGCTCGCATTAGCGCAAAGATAGGTGATACCCCATTTTCTATGAAATTAAGTGACACCCCTTTTCTAGTGCGACCACCTACACTTTTATCATTACTCCGCTGTTGCAATGCCACTCACTAGACCTAACACCTCCATGTCCGTCGCACTTGCATTCCTAAGCATGCGAAAGTTGGTTTCTTTTTATTTTTCAATTTTTTTCAATTTTCTTATTAGTTTCAACCAAGCATGAGAAAATAAGCTCACAATTTTAAAATACACTGTGATTTAAAATTGCTTTAATTTTAAATACTTGCAACTACCATATGTTTTTCAGCATGTGACTTTCGCCTTGAACTTAGGCAAAATTGCAGTTACCAAAAGCTAATTGAAGATGACAGAACAGTTATAACATTACAGGAGAGTTGATTCCAACCTGGAACTACACCATTTGTGAATGGAGAATCTGATGGAGCATTGATTATTATATCCTGAACCGTTAAATTGCTGAATTCCAGAAAAAGAAAATTGAATATATTAGTTAGTCATGCTAATACCTTCAAAGGTGCTCCATAATCTCTCTTAGAAACAGGAAAAAAAACAGGATACAAAGTTTCAAAAACGCACCTACAGTAAACTGGATGAATTGTCCAGGCCGGGGGATTCAAGAAAGTTAAATTTGAGACAAAAATATATTTAGAATTCACGATCTCAATAAGATGAGGTCGACTATAATTCAAAATATGAGAGCGGAAAAAGTCCCACCACACTAATCCCTGGCCATCTATGGTTCCGTTATCCCCTGTGTAATGATAAGAAAATACATAATAATCAATGTATTACAGGATGAAGGATCAATAAGCTTAGCTAAAAGTACAAGTTAAAACGAGAGAAATCAAGTTAGTGCTCATGCCTGTTATTACTATATCTATCAAATTGTTGCCATTAATCAAACTCTGGTACCTTCTTCCTGGAAGTTCAATTCCACTACCATATGATGGTAAAGGATCTGCTGTAGGCCATTGTTGTAGATCCTGCAATGAGAAAAGGAACAAGGATAAATCTCAAGATTTAAAGAACTTTTCATATATTTTAATTTTGAATATATTATACTGGACTGGAATGGTTATCAGTTCATTGTTCCATTCCAAAAATGGTTTATTTGATGTTATATACTTTCTCATTTTCATGGCATAAGGTAGTTTAACCAAAATTTATACCTTGAGCTAACTTGATTTCACAATGGAGAAGTCAAAAGTTTTCTTATATTTTTACTTTGTAAAATAAGTGAAATTTTGTTTTCCTGGGGAAGAGGGAGTTCAGCCATGGAACCTAGAAGAAACCATAGGGATTTATGTGGAAAACATTGAATTAATGCATTCATGTGCAAATATCAATTCCAATGTTGCAAATGCAAGAACTGAAATTAACTTCTACAAAAAATAGATCCAATTTCAAGACATTCCAAAATACTCTATGCTGCTCAAGCCATTAAATTACATGTTATTTTGACAGGCCACAACAGGACACCATTCTCAAAGCGAGAGCCATTGAAAGTTAAAAGCGTAAAATTGGATACCTACTACCAAAAAGGTTAGTTCCTTATTATTTACTTGACAATAAAACAGCAAACTAATACATGTACTTCCATGACAAGATTAAGCTGGTGTCAGCGATTTAATAATTTCATTATGGGTTGATATTATTAGTCATAATAATACATCATAATCAACTAATTCATTCTTGATTAATACATTACAAACTTGGCTAACTACTATATCAAAACATTGAGAAATGTGGGGCATATAATTTCATGAATTAAATTCATACATTAATATAAGATGAGATGGCTGATGGGCCTATTAAAAGCCATAGCATCCATATCACGCAAAAATAGAGGAAAAACTGAAGTATCTAAGGCTGGGCTAATGAAAAGGACCTGAGTTCCAATGATGACAGCTCCTTTGTCAAGAAATAGAGTGAGATGGCTTATGAGATTGAAGCTCCCTGTAAGCCACTTCCCTTTGGGAACATACAGCTGAGCTCCACCCTTGTCAGCAAAAGACCTCAAATAGAAGATTGCATTTTGAAATGCGAGGGTATTTATCGTCGCCCCATCCCCAACTGCACCAAACTCGGTAAGTGTGACACTGTGGGGTCTTGGAGCCAATGCTCTCTTGTATTTACAAATCCCATCACCATATTGGCTTCCTTTAATAGTATCGACCACTAATAGAACCAATACAATGCCGCCTAATGAAACAAAAGATAGTAAACATCACAAAAGTTATCTTAGGCAACAATACAAACAGTTTATGTGCACAACATGTAGGTGAATAAAACAACTTAATATCACAATTACTTGAATACCTACAATTTCAAAAAGGATTATTCTTGGAATGGACTACTGGGATGCATATTGCAGAATGGGCCATAAAGATTCTCAGTTCAAAATTAAGGTTAGAACAATGGGGTTCTAATGTTTCCGTAACGCAATGTAGAATTCAGGTAATGGGGCAGAGGCAGCTTACAGATGTTAAAAACTAATACGATGGAGCCAATGGGAGCTGGTTGAGTGCAGAGGAGAAGAACAAGGGGCAAAAATCAATCATACAAGTAATTATGATCTGAAGCATAACAAAGCCATCAGTGCTTTCAACGAGATTCCTTATAACCCAAAAATGGTATAAAATTATAAATTTTAACTCCAGTTGGACAAGATCCAAGACATCCGGATCAAACAAGAAACAAATGGTAGTCGAAACAGAGTGAGTCGACATTTCTAAGTAGAAGAACAAAGAGATTAGAATCAAAAGGAGCGAAGTAAAAAAAGCGAGAAATTTTAGAGATGTCATTATGCAATTACAAAACTCTGATACAGGAAAGTCTAAGCAAGCGAGAAAGATAGCACCTTTCGCACCAAAAACAACAATAAAATGTAGGATTACAGGGGAAAATACGAAAATAACGTACTTACTAGCCCCTTCATGTAGACCGGAAAGCTCCAAGCAGAACTGATGTAGAGGAGGAGAGAAGACAAGAAGGATGAAGGAGAGGTCAAATAATTGGAGAGGAGAGAGAGAGAGAGAGAAGCCGTCTTCGCTAAACCATGAAACCAAAATTTTATATAAGAGGAAAATTGAAAGCCAACTCGAAGAGATGTCATGAATGGGGAAGGTTTTAATTGCCTCTCCTCTGGCACCAGAAGGGACCCACGCTTAGGTGTCTCAGACTTTGAATATTGTTTTATAAGATGAAAAATATATAAACTTCACCAATTACTATTTTGAAAAATAAAAATTCTTAAAAAAATTTTGGGCTAACAATTATTCAATATAAATGACATTGATTCCAAAATTTTGACAATAATTCGTAGAGAATATATATATGATTTATCATTAAAAAATTATCTTGATTTTGCACGAACCTCGAGGCAAAATTCAACCGGAAACTTTTGAAATTAAAATTGGGACCATACGAATTATGTTTTCAACAAATTTATAGTTGAACTAATCGTCTCGAAAATACAAACCCAACGACACCAAATTCGAACCGAGCCCAAATGGGTCCAAATCAACGACCCGAAGCTCTTTTGAGATGTTCAAACCACAATTTGGATTACCAAACGGTTTCCAAATGTGACATGCTTATAGTCGAATCGAGCGGCTTGACGAGATGAATCCAACGAGCCAAATATCGTTGAATTTTGATATCACTAAGACATTTAAATCTCTAGTAAAATGTTCATGATCAAAGGAATCAACATCAGTCGTCCATGCAAACAACTCCCAACTTATCTTTGATCTTCCTCCTATTTATTATCCATGTCACTATAAGAAATCTATAAATAGACCCCTCATTTCTCATGAGATGGACCCCAAGCAAGAAAACAAGAAAGAAAGATCTGAGATCTCTCTTGCCACCTTGTTCCTCCTCGATCATCGTCGAACTTTCTCTAGACCATAGAGGGGCGCCAGACTTTCGCCGGACCACCGCATGACGCCAGATTTCTGTCCGACTATCGACTAACACCAAACTTTTGTCGAACCACCAACTGACGCATAGACTTTCGTCGGACCACCGATTGACACTCGGACTTCCGTTGGACCATCGATTGACGCTCGGACTTCTATTGGACCACTGATTGATGTCGGATTTTCGTCGGACCACTAACTGACGTCATGACTTCCACCAGACCACCGATTGACACCCAGACTTCCACCCAATCGAACGTCGTCGAACCTTTACCTGACCTCCATTTGTCACTAGATCTCAACCAAGCGGTTGTTTATTGTAATTTGATAAATGGCTTAAAAAAAGAAGATTATAATTTTATTTAAGAAATGTAGCAGCAAAAATACCATTCCTTTGCTGTCAAACAACAGCCACATCTCTCTCTGTCAAATACTATCAAATCACTGAAAACATATATAATAGTTTTGTCTTCCATCATCTCAATAATTCTCTCAACCATTTTTTATAATATTTAAAATATATTTAATAATTATCATAGCAACCTGCTCCAGCTTAGCACACCGCATAATCAAACAACTATCCACATCAGATCTCATCATCTAATCAAATGATTTTTGCACAAAATGAAATGGAAATAATAATCACAACATGCAATGCCCATTTAAATGATTTATTATATATTAAAATTATTTTTCAAATGATCAAATAATATATTTAAATTTTTTTATTTTATTTTTTTGTTCATTAATAAATTGATAAGCTAATGTCAAAATAACATGTTGACCAAATGCATTAATAAAAATTTTCAATTAATTGTTATGATTAAATTTAAAAGGATTTTATTTTTCAAAGTATAATTTCCTTGATAATTCATATTTGGACCATATTAATTCAATGATTTAATAGTAAATTACATCATTAAAACTAACTTAGCATTATGCATGTGCATTGATGCTAGAGCATCTATGGGTAAATTTTTTATGAGTAAAAACTAGCTTAAGATTTCGTTTGGGACAGCTTTCTTACTGCTTTATAAAACGACTTTTTAATGTAAAATATTCTAATTTTAAAAAATTTTATACTAAAAATTTATTTTAAAAAGCATTAAAAAACCGTCCCAAATAAAGCCTAAATTTTTTATTACAACTATGCTCATATATTCTTTTCTTGTTTTTCGTCATTCAGAGCTTCAATATTAAGATAATTAGTTAAAAACGAAGAATTATATCTACAATATTATTATGATAGTTATAAAAAAATATGTAACTTTCACAGTAAACTTTTAAAAAATTTATTGAAGATAAAAATAGTAATAATGATACATTCTAATTTTAAAAAGCCTAGTTAGTACTTGCCTTTGACTTCCGCTTATAATGATATTGTTTGTATAAATGTAGAGGTTTGTAAATTATTTGAAGTCAAACGCAAGAATTATTGACGATATATTGTATCCATTAAAAAGTTTTGAGCGATAGAATATTTATATTAAATTAGGCTTTTTTAATGAATTTTAATATCATTAGACTAGACGACTTATTGTATCTTTTTACATATTTAATGAATGATTAAATTCTAATAAAAGTAAATAAAATTTAATTCACATGCAATACATTATAGATCATAATTCCATAGATGATTTAGACTTCATTTGGGATGACTTTCTTATCCTTCTTAAAGCAACTTTATAATATAAAATTAAAGCTTCTAGCATAAAATTTTAATTTTGTGCTAAAAAATTAATTTAAATAATAAGAACGTCGCCCAAACAAAGCCTTAATATAAATAAATGGCAAATTATGCTCATTTTAGAGAGTGAGAGAGTAGGAGAAAGGGGTTTATGATTTGTAAGATGATGAAATATTTAAAAGTGCAACAAAGTCAAAAAATTTAATAATTATTTCAAAGATTGAATATCGAAAAAAAAATGTAATATAAATTTTAATTTCGCATATAAAATAAATGAATAAAACAATCATATTCTAAAATTAGCCCCAACTTTGATATTTTCCAACCATAAACCGACGGATTTAGGAATAATTATTCTGTGCGAACGCCGAATGTCATCCGGAGATAAATCAGAATGTTCCACGTCACCTCGGTAGTGTTGACGCCGCATTCTGGTTGGTGTCCGGACGGCGGTTCTACGTCCAATCTTCACACAGAATAATTTCAATTCTCCGGATTTTAAGCTCCATCTCAATTTGTTCCATTAGTAATGTGGACTTTCCATCAACAAAATCACAACTTTAGATGTTATATACGTAATACATAAATAAGAATTCAGCGATAGCGCACCTAAGAACACTTGAAACAAAGCATAAAGTGTTAAAATAAGCAGCAAGAACTCACATTTCATGCAATTGGGAAGGAGTTGAAGAGCAAGGGCTTGTCCACCCAGCGAATCCTGCAACCTCTAGCTTGAAGCATCTGTAGCAGTCCGGGAGACAGCAGCTTTCTCAAAGCACTAACTAATTTCAACTTCTTCAGTTTGCACCGCGAAGCTCTCAACGCAAACTCGAAGCCCTCAACGCTGACTCCGCTGAGCTGCACCAACTTCACATCTTGTAAACACCTTAAGCTGCCAAGCAACTTGCAAAGGCCCAGGCTAGAGACAGGGCAGTTGGATATATTAAGCTGCAAGATAGACCCAAATGCAATATAAACTCATTTATCTAACATGTCAAATACCAAAAAAGACATTATTTGATCATATTCTACAATAGAGTGTCAAAACAGGTCGGTGGGTCCGGTTCGGGTTGAACCCGGCCTCCCTAGGTCCAAACGGGTCAACCGAACCCAACCCGGTTTTGAAAACAGGTCGGGATTTCCAACCCGGACCTAACCCATCCTGGTTGTCGGGTTGCCCGACTCGACACACGAACCCGGATGTGAATAGACGGTAAAGGAGAATTGACGCGGCTCAATGGCAGCAGGCAAGGCGTGCCAGCCCGGGGGTGCGGGCACGAGCAGTTGGCACTGGCCGCACAACAAGTCGGCGGCAGCATTGGCGGACATCGGACGAGTCTGCCCGACTAGTGTGAGATGTGGCACGGCAGGAGGGACAAGGAAGACGGCGGACGCGACAACTGACGCGATGACTCATTTGACTGGCGCGATACTTGGTACGGCGGCAAGCACAAGGTGGGCACGACGACTGATAAGGTCACACGACACGTATGAGACGTGACAGCTAGCCAATAGCCAATTCCCCAGGTCAACTTTGGGTTGATTTCGAATTGCTGGGTCAACCCGAACCCAACCCATTTTTTCATACGGGTCGAAAATTCAAACCCGAACCCAACCCGTATGACAAACGGGTTGACCCAAACCCAGATTTTTTCTGAGATGGATTTCAGGTCGTGCCAACTTTTGACACCCCTATTCTACAATTCATATATGACTTTCAACTAGATTACGTCCGTGTTAAATAACTTAACAAGCCAAACATTAAAAGAAAAAAGCAAAAAAAAAAAAAAACATTATCTCATTTGTTTAACGAGCCGAGCCAATAACACTTGAGCTCACTCAGTATCAACTCATTTATACACCAAGTAGGGAACTCCTCACAAAATATATATTCTTTTCAATGAAATAGTTTCAGAGTGCAGAGAGAATGAAGTAAAACTACCTGCCGAAGATTTTGGGAATATCGAGAAAGAGCAAACAAGGCAGCATCATCGACTGAGGAGCAGCCCTTCAAGTCCAGTTCAACTAAGCTTTTGCAACCAAAGGCTATAGAAGTAATCCCTGCAGCAGTAACATTAACAAGCCCCCTCAGCTCGAGATCTGATAGACCTTCAAAGTGGCTAAGATGCTCAAGTCCTTGATTGGTGATTTGGATGCAATAGCAAAGGTTTAGCTTCTTTAACTTCTTACAACCATCAGCTAAGAAAGACAATCCAGAATCATCAATTTCCACACATCTGAAGAAGGACAAAAAAAATCAGAGAGGGATCTAAAATTTAAACAAAAACACATCTAAGAAGTTTAGATATTTACCGATAAAGATCAAGTTCTTCTAAATTCTTGCAGTTAGATCCGATGCAAGCCAGGCCTTTGCTGGTGACCTTTGCACAAAAACCTAATTTTAAAACCTTGAGCTCTGAACATTTAGTCAAGTGCTGCAGTGCTGCAACAGCAAACCCGGTTTAAGCAAAAAGGAAATCCCAAAAAAACTTTAGTAGAAAGGCTTTCATAACTAACTTTGGGAGTTTCACCTGTGTCATTAATGTTGCAATCAGTAAGATCTATCACTTGCAATTGAGAGCAACCAGTAGCAATTTGGACAAATCCATTTTCTGTTATCAGTGAGCAAGCTTCCAATCTAAGACAAGTAAGGTCGTTACAGTGATTTGCAATTGCAACAAGAGCGTTGTCAGTGAGAAGATGACAGCAAGTCAGGTCAATGGTTCTTAGGCCGATACAATTTGATGCAAGCTCACTGATGCCTTCATCAGTCACACCGCGGCATTTGCTGAGCCCAATCTCTAACAAGTTCTTGCAGTTAGATCCAATTTTCTGAAGGTTAGCATCTGAGACGTCTAGTCCATCAAGCTTCAGCACGTTCAAGGTTGTATTAATGAGACTAAGTTGCGAGAGAAAGGGTGGGGCAACTTCCTGAGGTTTCCATTTAAAAAGAAATCAGGATGAGAACATGAAAAAGGTAAACCAAAAGAGAGGAACATTAAGCTGCTGCAATTTGACTAACAGTGCGACAGTCGCCCATATTAATCATCTGGAGATTTCTGTGCCCTTCAATTACAGAAGCTATGCCCAACCATGTCACATTATCGCACCGTGAAATGTCAATACGCTGCAGAAGAAACAATATAAATTGATTACTTGGCCCATCTACAAATCCGTTTTTTTATTCAAGAAGATATGAGTGATCCAAACCTCAAAACTTATTTTGTAATTTGACAGCCTTTGCATTATGCAGTATTGGAAATAAAAAGATCGTTGAAATCAATTAAAATGTGAAGTAAAAGGAATTGTTAAGTTGAACATGTGGTGATACTAGGAGGGATATTCCATGCAACAGTGATAATTGGAATAGTATCTTAGAAAAAAAGATTACGGCAAACAGACTTAGAAAATAAGACTACAAAATAAACGTATTTTGTTTGGATACACATAAGAGAAAAAAAAAAAAGATGAACAATAAGATGAATAAATAGAATTTTTATAATAGAATGCAGAAGTTAAGAAATTATAAGAAAAAGAATATCACATCAATAATAGATAAGTGAAATTAAGAACCAATTCAAATTGACCAAGTAAAGATAGCTGAGAGAAATTAAGACTTTGTTCATGTAGTAAGCAGCCATTTTTTAATTGGAAGTTCGTGTAATAAGGGAACCAAACGATAAATCAAGAACAGAAGTGTCATGACCTCATCAACAATGATTGGGTTTACATGTGAAGACCTGAAATTTGATCTGATAAGTCTAGATGAATTTACATATGAAGACATGAAAATTGATATGATAAGCCTAGTGTGTTTATTTAACATTTATGAGAATTTTATCAATTTAAGTAAATTTTTCCTTAGTGGCAGCGCCAAGCTCTCCGTTTTGCAATGAAAATTCTCTTTAGGAGCACTACGGCGCTATAATGTGAGCGCTACAACGCTAAACTCTCTACTAGTCAATACAACGACGCTAGAATTGAGCGTTGCGGCACTTAGCTTTCTATTTTGATATATAAAAATTTCTCTTTGAGGTGTTGTGCAGCTGGGGATTATAGCATTGTCGCTAGGTCTATAAAAATCCAAATTCATCTACAAAATTGATTTTCTCATTTCAAGTTTGTCGGCTAGAGACAAAGGGAGAGATAATCCTAAAGAGAGAAAGTTGGATTTTGGGGGCCTTGGAGCCTATTTTGCCTAGTAGGTCAGATGAAAAATTTGTTCGACTCGAGATAACTTACCATTATTCTACTTCAATACTCAATTTGGGTCACTTGTGTGGGTATTTTGGATATTTTACTTGGTTTCATTATATACAAACTCAATTTTATGAAGTATGGAACTTTCCACTGTATAACTTTTGGTATGTTATAAAATAGAATGTTTTGGCAATATTAGCCAAAAAAATCTATATTTTCATTGGTCAGTTTTTATTGTGGCATTTTATATATTTTAATGAGTATATTAACATTGACAGAAATGTTTTAGAATAAAAAATTCCCAAAAATGATGTTCACGAATAATTTCATGTTTTGCAAATGTTGAATGTGTATACAAGTAAATCCACTTAAAACATAAAGTTTTATCGTACATGTGCAATTTCATCTTTTTTTTCTATTATGTCATATATTGCTAATACATATTGAAAGTGCTGATATATATATATATATCCCTCCATGTGTGCGTGTGATACGCCTGAACAGATTAAAAATAAACACATTGAGGTAGAAGTGTCAAAACGAGATGATAGGTCGGGTTCGGGTCCAATCCGAAATTGATTCGACCCAAATCTAATAAACTCAAATCCAATGTTTAATAAACTAGTTAAAAATACCAACATGAACCCGACCTGCTAGCAACCCTACTAGCCCAAAGCCGATGTGTTAACTTGTTTTAGTTTTAAAAAATATTTTTTTTAATAATTCATTAGTTATAAAATTTATGATATTTGATCAAAAAAGAATATTATAACTACAAATAAAAATTTTTTTAAGAAAAATATTAAACGGCCAATTTAGAGTCAAAAGCAAATTCGCGGATCAACCAAAACATGACCCGGTTATTAAACAGGTCGGAAAACCCAACCCAAACTTGACTCGTTTATCAAAAGGTCCAACCCGAACCCAAATTTTTTAATCCGAGTTTGGGTCAAGCTGGCGAGTCGGGTCATTTATTAATACCAATGCATTTAGATATAAGTGGGAGTGGAGTTATAAGGAGCAAATATATAGAAGTGGAGGTATAAGTGAAGGTAGAGGTATAAGAAGCATAGCGAAAATGAGAGGTATAAATGGATGTGCGTGTACAAGAAAAGATCGAAAAAAATGAGAATGTGTTGTTATATGTTATATTTTGTTATGTTATTTCAAATGCTGATTTCTTATTCAATTAAATGTTATGTCGTTTCTATTCTAACATCATGTTCAATCACTGTTTAAATTGTCGCTACTAAGATATAATTATTATTGACACTTGTTTATTACTGAAACAGAACTAATAGATATATTATGTAATACAAACATTTGGCTAATTCACTTTAAGCATGTCTTATTATTCATGCAATATAGGATGGCAAAAAAATTATTTTATATGAGTAAATTGAACTATGTAGAATTAGGTTTCGGATAACCTACTAAGCAAGTATTGTTTAGACAATTAAAGTACTTAAATGTTTAACGAAAGGTATATTATCAAAGTATTCGATATAAATAGACCCTCAATCTCCAAATGAAAGGGACCCTAGACTTGAATTTGGAGAGAGCTTGAATATCTTAAGAACTCTAAAAACTCTACTTGACGTTTAGCGCAGACAATCATAGCCAATCATTATTGTTGCCTAACTACCACGGTCTCATCATCATTGCTCGATTGTCGTCATTCAATGTAGTGCATGTCCCGACTGTCGTCACGAGAACGCCATTCTATCTGCCATCATCTGCCCTCCATTTCTTGACTATAGTTGTCTGCACACTGCCGCCCAAATATTATAATCTATTCATTATCATTTGACCGTCACCATCTGACTATCATCGTATAACTATCACCACCCAACAACTATCAGTCAATTATCATTGCCTCACTAACACTACCTAATTGTCACATTTTCAACATCCTTCACAATTATAGAAATATAAATTTATTTTACATATTTTGTAGTATCGCCTTCCCCAATTGAGGGAAAGGTTAGACTCTAATAAATCATTTCATCTTGATCTGTGATTTTTTTTACTTTTAGGAATTTCCACATAGAAATTTTAGTATCTATCATATTTTTTTATTTTCTGCGTGTGTTGTGTTGGATCTTCGTGTAAAAATTCTATCTCCTTCATCGCAAATTTCTAGCATGCCACAACCTCTAACAACAGTAATTTTAGTTAGGGAAAGCTATAATCTGCCGTTAATTATTCAAGATAATAATTGTTTTAAGAATAATCATATGGTCAAGAATTGATGTTTAAATTGGCACCTGCAATGAATTTCTACCATTGTTGAGAAAAGCCAAGCCTTCATCATCGATGAACCGGCATCCAACAAGAGTCAGAGCTTCAAATTTCTCAAGAGAGGAAATCGAGCGAAGAGAGTTTTTAGTCACCTGAAAACAAATAAAAAAAACGTGCCTATAAGTAATCTGAACTAATTTTATCATCAAAACTTCCAGTCTATAAAAAAAAAACAATGAAATTCTATAGCTAAGTTAGTCATTTCTAGATAAATCACTGAGGTTAAAATCACACTAAAAAATGCAAACCTTAAAGTACCACGGACCTTGAGATAAGACAGGTCGAGCACCCTCAAATTACGGCACTTCTTGACGAGCAAATCGATACCGATATCAGATATCTCCATGCACCACTTAATCCCCAATCTCTCGAGCTTCCCGCACCCGACAGCAACCATGGCAAGTCCGACATCCGTCACGCCAAGGCACTTATCTATCCTCAGCTCCCTAAGCTCCCTCGCCTTAGCAAGCGCCGCCGCCTCTCGATCACTAACCCTGCAGCAATGCGAAAGGTCGATGGCCTGAATTGAAGGGCACGCCGCAACCAGAGCCTCGATTCCTTTCCAGCCAACCCCACTAGCCCTAGCGAGCACCACCCGGCGTAGTTTCTGCCAGTAGCTTCTGTCAGCGATCGCAGCAGCGAGTGAAACGTCGTCGAGGGAAGGGCAAACGGACAGGTCCAGGGACTCAATAGATGGATAGCGGCGGCCGAGAAGCGCGGGTAGAGATTCAATGCGGAGCGGACGGAGAGAGCGGCGGTGAGACGACTCAGCAAGGAGAAAGGCACGGCAAACGAGGCGAAACGATTTCCGGTCGCCAGACCCGGCGATGTGGTTCAGGATCTGGACCAGCAGGTCCACGGATAAGACGGCCGCGATGGATTTCGGCGAAGATGGAGGACTGGTGCTCTTCATAGTTGAACGAAAAACAAAAACCTCGAGGATGGATTTAGGTTGGGATGAAGAGGAACGAAGGGACTGGGAGGAATAGGTGAAGAGGAAGCGGGGCGGCGGTGAAGCTGGATGGCCATCGAAGCAGAGAAAGCCCGCAGAAGGATCGCATGGCCGGAGCAGAGGGAAAAAGCCGCCGTTCTATCTTGTTCAGTAGATGATAGAGAACGGGTGTAGAGATGAAGAGGAACGAAGAAGACGAGAGGGAGAGAGTCCAGATACCGCCTTCACTGATGCTGCGCTGCTTTAGTCTGGAATGACGAAAACGGGTATAGAGGGGAAGAGGAAAGGCTTTTCTAGATAGAGAAAGAAAGGAGGATATTTTGGGACTTTTATTGGGGAGAAAATGACGTGGTGGTCTCGTGGTGGTATTAGGGGGAGGGTAAAGGTACCGCCAAAGTACAGTGCCGTTCGGCGTCTGAAAACTTTTGAAGGATTTTCTATGAGGTAATAAGTTTTTCATTTTGTAAAAAAACATAAATACTGATACCACTCAATTTTTTATGAGATTAATATCTAAATATTAATATTTATTTATGTAATATTGAAACTTTAAATTAAATAAACATATTCATAAAATTAATTTATTTTTAATTAAAATATCAACTTTTTAATATATCATCAAATCATTCAAGCCTTCTCACCTAATTTTTTTTTATTATGAATATCAATGATTTATCTTATATTAATGGAATATTTTTGTCACAACCTTATAAATTCTTCTTTTCACGGACTATAAAGGCTTTATCATCTCTCATGCCTCTCTCGCCAAAAAAATTGCGCTCTATTATATCCTTTTTAGTTAAGATAAAATTTATTTCTCTAACAAGGAAATAGATGAATGCTCCCGTGATAATCATTTGTGCTTGTAGGTTATGTGATTGGCAAATGACTATTTTACAATAATCTCTCGAGCATTGTTAAAATTTTGTGAAATTTGAAGGTGTCTTTTGAGCTCCCTATACCTTTTAGATAGTTTTTATCTCTTTTAAGTTTTCTTATCTAGAAGATGTAGATATTGTGCTAAATGGAGGACCAGGGTTTTTTAATGAGATACCTTTTATCTTCCAAATGCACTTCGGGTCTTTGATTTTGACCCATTTGAGCTTGGATTGGGTTGAATTCGATGTCGTTGGGTTAGCATTTTCGATACGTTCAGTTCAATTGTAAGTTTACTGCAATCGGAATTCAAATGATCATGGATTTAATTTCAAAAGTTTCCAACTTGATTTTGCCTTAAGATTTTTTTTTTTTTTCATGATATATCACTAAATATATAATTTCATAGTTTGATGGATTTAAATTAATACCTATATATCTTATACTCCTCATTCAGTCATTCTATGTTAAAAAATAAAATAAAATATCTTAAATAAAAAATTATCTATCTAAAAAAATATGGTAGTCCTTCCTCTGGTCAACTTTTAGAGTTGGTTTACTGAAACCAGGTGGGACCACGAGACCACCCCCAGGTACGCCCGTCCTTAGATAGGTACGGGGCTGGACATGAAAGCCGGTCCCACACCAATAGACAAACCAGCAATCTCCTTGTACGGAACGCCGAATATTGGCACCGAAATTAATACGTCAAAATGGCGAGAAATTCTTTTTAACCGATAAAATTTGTTATGTGAGGAATATTTTTTACAATTCACTTTTCATTGGATGTATTTAACTCATTAAAATTTATTATCCACTTCTTGTCGGACCCAATCAATAAAAATTTATTAATAAAATATAAATTTTAATATTACTTTTTATGAATACTAATTTATAAAATTTAAGCCACATGTTCAGCTACTACAGGAAAGCTTCAACCATCATTTACACGCAATAATTATTATTAATAACTCTTCAAAATTAAATTAATTTGATCAACGCAAACTTTATTGCATTACTAATTTAAATACACGTGCACGTTACAAAACTCAAGAAAAAATATTATTATTATTATAAAATTTAAGAAATAGTAATTTGAAAATTAATCATTATTAAT
The DNA here is from genome assembly GCF_001605985.2 of Dendrobium catenatum. Classification (NCBI taxonomy): domain Eukaryota; kingdom Viridiplantae; phylum Streptophyta; class Magnoliopsida; order Asparagales; family Orchidaceae; genus Dendrobium; species Dendrobium catenatum. Next base: position 777,220 of record NW_021319733.1, on the reverse strand, counting down.
AATGATACTAACATTTAACCAAGAATTTTTATGCTAAAACCAACAAAAATATCTCATTAATCCTCATTAGAACTACAACAAAAGAATACAATAGGAGAGAAGAGAACTATAGAAGCATTTTTATAAACTACAATCTTACTCAAAGCTTTACTGTTCTAAAGCAAGTTGCTCTAAAACAAGTTGCTTATGTATAGTCTTGCAAGTCAACCGTATTCATATTTGGCTTGAAATTTGAGATTAAAATAATGTTATAAAATTACTTACTAAAAAACATCTCAATAACTTTCATAAAATAAATTAATTAAAGATGTTATTTATGTTTAGTTAAAATTTTATACAAATAAGCAGAATTAAAATGGACTATAAATAAATTGTATGGGTTGGAAAGTGATTTATAAAATAGAAAAGAATTACAATGAAAGTATATACTAACAATAAATTCTTTAATAAGAAAATTAGTAATATAAATAACACCAACTCCACAATCATTAAAGATTTAAATTAGTTATATTACAACACAAACAATAACATGTAAAATTCATTAAGTGATAAATGCACAATTCATCAAGAAATATACATACAATCAAAAGAAATTTAGGATAATTAGTCCAAAAAATGACAACAGATTCTTCAGCCAACTAAGAGATAAAGCATAAGAAAAATAAATTAGGTTTTTTTATAATAGCTATCAAAAATTCATTAATGAATATGATCAATAGTCACCACATATGAATTATTTTAAAAAATAATAGTAGATTCTTCATCGACCCATTGAAATAACACAGAAATGTTATAGAGTACTTGTATTGGGTATC
>NW_021319733.1:764633-776305 GCF_001605985.2 Dendrobium catenatum | reverse complement strand
TCCAGTGGCATAGGCCGTAAATATTTGAAGGTTTTACAGCCTTTGAATTTTGATTTAGTTTTTGAGGTTAGAGACCTCAGAATGGGCTCAAATTTGAAGGGTTGCCTCCAGAGACATGTCCCATCAGTATGCAACTGACAGACTCTGAATCAGAGGTCATTTGACTAGGTTTTGAAGTATTTGAAAATTTGCTTAAAAGGCTTTTAGGACTTGGCCTTTTAGCATTGAATTTTAGTTTCAATTTCTGGATTTGGATTGAGTTTTGGATTTGATTGATTAAATGTCTGGATTGATTTATGATCTAGGTAAATCCTAAAGTCTAACTTCTAGAAAGGTCTTAAGGTTTAGAGTAGATCCTAAGGTCTAAAGTCTAGAAGGATCCTAGGATAGATCCTAAGGTCAGGATTCTAGGAAGATCCTAGAGTTTGAATTGATTTGGGAATTGAATTGATTTAGGGGCAAGATTGGTCCAAGTGACCTCATACAAAAATGAGGTCAACAAATCTCACAAGTGCCCGTAATGATGATGAACTCGTCAATTTCAATTTAAAGTAATTCAAAGACGAAATGAGTTTCGATTGACTTAAACTACCTTTGAGAAGAAAGTCTTGCCTATTTTATTGTGTAGGGTGTTTGAATTCACATTAATGAGTTATGTTAGAATATATGGAATCTGATTGTGTCGATTAATCAGATTGTACGATTGTCTTAGACCTCAATTAAATTTCTTATGTTTGATGCGCCTTTCCATGCTTGGGTTCGAGTGCTTTGCATATGAAAGTTTTTTTTTTTTTTTTACAACGCCCCTACACTGTATACCTGAGCGCTCAATGTAGTGCATCCGAGCGCCCCAATGTTGCAATGTTTGTTGGGAGAAACTACAATGAGCATAGCGCCACAACATTCTAAATTTGGTGCCGCAATGTTGTGTAGTGTTGTAGTGTTGCAATGCTACTGGTTTGAGCTTCACAACATCACCAAACAAATCTGAATTAGAAGTTTGAGCATCGTAGCACTCCAAACTGGTATCACAACACTTTGAGGGTTGAATATTTTTCTTTCTCATTTTTTTTCTCAAGGGTGACATCCCTTGGTGGTATATACTTGATTTTCTCATGTGTTTTGAGCGTGAGAAATGTGTAAGAGAGAAGTGAAGCAATGATAGAGCAAGAAAGAAGAGAGATCTGTACTTATTTCTCCCAATTTTCATAGCGAATTTTTTGTTGTAGTGTGGCTCAATGATTTTTCCAGATTTCCGATTTTTCCCGTTAAATTATGGCATTCTTTCATTTCAACTGCTTTTACTTTCTTGGTTCTTTATTGTATGATTTACTTTCACATCCCCAACAAGTCGGGTTTAAATTCAACCCAAATTGACCAACTTAAAAATGCTTAACCTAACTTATTTTAATAGAGTCGAAATACTCTATCTCGACCAGACTAAAATCACATACTAATAACCGAGATACGACATATCAAACTTATTCATTGGACCCAAGTAATTGAAATATTTTGTTGGAAAATACTTTAGTTTTGATTAATAGATTTAGATTATCAGACAAATATTATTTAATCAGTTTAGGCCTCAAAATCTATGTGGCTACTTGGATTGGTAAAAATTTAAGATCACCTTGCAACTATGCAAAACAAATATCAAGATCTTTTAATTTTTTTTTAAAACTTTTGGCGGCAGCTAAGGCAATATCTGTGTCCCGCTTCCAACAGATCCGACGGCCGCCGCGCTGCAGTTAGAAGAAATCGAGCAGCCAGCAAAGCAATTTCCATCCCTAATCACCCCTTATGATTTCTTCTTATAAAAGGATCTCCGGCGATCTGATAGAAATTACTCAAACCGATCGATCCGCTCAATTTCTTTTCCTTGTCTTCTAATTTGCTAAGCCTTCCGATAAACAAGATGTGTGGCGGCGCCATCATCGCGGACTTTATCTCCGCCTCTGAACTCCGGCCGGGTGTGTCTTCTATTGCATTGATTTCCTTCTTATTGATCCGGAATAAATAAATATTGTTCAGGGTTTTCTATCTGGTTTCTAATTAGTTGAAGAGAAGCGTAAGACAGAGCCGAAGAAACACGAGTAACGCAATCCCAATGTTAATTTCCCTACCGTGGAATCTCCGCTGCCACCATCTCCTCCAGCAACGCAATCCCAACGCCTTCTTGAACCAGTCGCCGGCCATGGCAGAATCCCCTTGACTTCTCCAGCATTTAGGAGCTGTCTGGCAAGAAGCAGGATTTAACCATTTAATATTAGTAGGATTTAATAAATCCTATTAAAATTAAATCCTAAAATCTGTTTGGTAAAATAAGTTTAAATCTTGTTAAATTCTGATAAATTTATTTGGCAACATAAATTTACATTGCCATGTTAACTTGATCTAAGCAGTCGAGTACTCAACTTTTCTGTATAAAAACTTACCTCAGTCAAGCGACCAAAATCCTCTATTTATTTCCATGGATGTTAAGTTGTGTGGAAACAAGCAAAAAAAAAAAAGTTCAAATATAATCACGATGCATCATTGAATTTCTTTTGAGAAAAATATAATACAAAATTTATCTCAGTAATATGCTATCTCAAAATAAATCCAATAATTACAAAATTGGCATCATGCATTTAGGCCAATTAAGACAGACTCACACACACATCATATACACAAGACTCGAATTCAAAGCCTCTTAGTTGGTAGCATAAACTCCCAACCAATAGACTAAGACGAGCTGTGTCATCTCAACTCCAGGTATACAAATGCATAAACAAGACACAAATCGCCTATAGTTCAGTTCATTTATCTTCCCTCTTCAAGAAATTATACTTGATCTGTACAACTCATCCTTACCAACTGCAGGAGAATATCTGTGATTTTGGCCTCGCCAATCATTAGCTTCTGCTGATGCCAAAACCTCACTGGCATTGTTCCAGTACCAGGGTTTGAAATGGGGAAGAAGAAGATGATCATTGGAAGAGTTGGCTGGAAGACTAACAGATCCCCAATCTCTTACTCCAGGACTAATCTCTCGAACTCGGCGCCGAACAAGCAAACCACCAATGTCTTCTCTTCTGATCTGAGAAATGGTTCGGAGGATGGCCATGTTGAGGAGGAGAACAAAAACTGCATCTTCATCTGGCAAGAATTCTATTGCTTGGAGTTTCCAGTTTAGAAGAGCAGTGGCTTTGCCATCTGGGTTATCTGGGTTGGATCTTACTATGGTGATGTACTGCTCCTCCTCTTCCGGATTGTTTTCGCTAACTTGGTATTGCAATTTCCTTCCTTCTTGCAGAACAACCTGCATGAGATTTGCCAGACTTTCAGTGAAAAAAAATATATAAAAAAATAAGTTGATTCGAGTCGAGCCTCCCCAAAATGAATCGGCTCGATCCATGAGCTGATTTCAAGCCAATTTATATGTTCCCAGCCAAGACTAAGGCTTTGTTTGGACGGCTTTCTTGATGCTTCTTAAAGAAGCTTTTTAGCACAAAAATTAAAGATTTTAGTATTAAAAAGCTGCTTTAAAAAACAGTAAAAAAGTGGTCCCAAAGGAAGCCTAAGGCTTCATTTGGGATGGCTTTTTTTCTGCTTCTTAAAGCAGCTTTTTAGTAGAAATTTTTTTATTTTTATACTATGAAGTTGCTTTAAGAAGCAACAAGAAAGTCGTCCCAAACAAAGCCTAAATCAACTCAAAATCAAACATCCTTAGTTAAAAGGATTCCTAATAGCAAAAATGTCTAACATTGTCTCATTAGTGCTATAATTGTTTACATATGATAACGGCTTCTAAGCCTGGCAATTTTGAGAAGCAAGAAAAATGAATGTCTTCCAAAAGAGGAATTTTGGGTCAAGATATGTTGTCCCAACTTCATTTAGGATGGATTTTATATTCATTAGATTAATCATATATTATACTCATCGTGATCAAAGCAAATTCAATAACTAAAAACCATCAAGATCAAATTTGGATAAGATATCACAACACAAATTTGGTTATGATGACTTTTCTACCACAATTTTAGAAAGTACTCAGTAAGAATGCTCATAAAAGAATTAATGGCAGAGGAGATTGTAATACTGATTGATCCGAGCTCTCATTCTGAAGCTGAAAGCTCAATCCATGCTCCCAACATATCGTTAAGACATCTCCAGTCGACAAAGACCAAACAATCTTTCTATCATTTGAATCTTCTCTTGCAGGAGTTGCAACACCAACTACCTTCTCTGATCACAGAAACAAAATTCCGACAAAATAAGAAAACATTCATAGTCGAAGTATATGAGCAAATAACTAGCTGGTTCTTACCAGGAGCATAACCAACTGAACTAGCAACATAAGACCACTGGCCTTCACGTACTTCTATAATTCTCTCATCCCATTTAACTGCTACTGGATTGTCAGCTCCTCTCCTCCAAAACCCCCTACCTACTCTACACATACACATTAAATCTTTGTAAATTAACTGATATTACAATGTTATATAACCATATTTTAATGCAGAAGAAGAATTAACCGTGTACGGATAACAAAGCACTCCCTTCCGGCATGATCGAGAACCGTACGAGATAACCAGCGACCTTCTTGAGGCCTATAACGTTTCATTTTTAGTATAACATCTGAGATCATAGCACCAGAGTCATCAGTCACACAATCTGGAACAGTTTTCAGTAAGTATGGAGCCTGGACTGGGGGAGTTACAGATGACAAAGCTCTAAGTTCAAACTCAAGTTCTCGGATTAATGTCAGCGTCGTCGAACGTAGCAAATCATTCCAGTAAAAGTATATCTTTTTAATCAATTTACTATTTCTCAGGAAACCGTTTCCACGTTTGCGAACTTCAATCACAATGCCTCTTGCGCTGAACTCACAATAAAGGTGCCATGTCTTCCTCCATTGTTCTGAAGATGATGACTCGGAGATGGACTTGTCCAGTTTTAACTCCTTGTGAGATCTGACCGTTCTCATTCTCAAAAATGTCTTATGGCACTCCTTTTCTTCCCATTTGCCTTTGAGAAATACAGTCACCTGTAGCAATTAGTTCAGTTGTCTAAAGAACCATATTAAGTAAACAACAAAAAGGTTATTATGGTGATGATAACCTTTATTTTACTGCATTGGCCTTTTTAGTAAAAGGTTGATAGGTTAACTAATGGTGATGGATGCTTTCTACCAAAGAAACTTAGAAGCAAGCATATATTTTAGATTGGATGCATGTAGACGGCATCAAGCAAAGCTAAAAGAAAAACTAACACAGAATATCATCATTGTTTTTGCAAAAGTAGCTGAATTTAAATCCTACGAGTCAAGCTTGAAGCACAGTCCATTTAGACTACATGTTGAAGACTGTGGAGGCTTAATGTTAGTATGTTACCAACCCAACATACTCAAACTAATATAGTGGGTATGGAGGTAAGAGAATAGGGAGTCTTGTTCAAACTTCAATACATTAATAGAGGATCAAATTACAAGCACTGAAATCCTTATTTATAAAAATAGGATTACATAATTGTTGCGTCATAAAATATTTGCGGCAGAAGAGAGATAAAATTTAGCATCCTAGCTTTGTACGAAGATTCGACACACACACAGATAAGAAAGGGTTGCAAGAGTCATAAAAGACATCAAGATTTTTACGTGAAAAACAACTAAAAGGGGAAAAAATCACGAAGTCTGGTTTAGTTAAAATAATTCCAATTGTATTTGTAGTCGATTACAAATGATACCCTTCATCGGGGGAAGGCCTTAGCTCAATGTATCAAATATACATCATATAGAACACATTACATGGTGGGAGTTGGAATAGTCTAGCGATATGAGAGTTATTCTCAAAAGAATTTGGCATAATTGTTTGGTTGGTAAGACAATAGTAGGGCAACGGAGGTCGGAGGGGCCGTAGTCGGACGACTGAGGCAGTGGGGACTGTTGTTGGGTGATAGAAGTCAGAGGGACTATAGTCAACGAACGACGGTGGTCTGAGGGACCATAGTCGACGGGTGATAGAGGTCCGAGGGACCGTAGTCGGACTACTGTGGTTGGAGGGGCCGTAATCGGCAGGCAACGATGGTTGAAGGGACCGTAATCAGCGAGCAACGATGTTTGGAGGGACGATATTCGGCGGGCGACGATGGTCGAAGGGACCGTAGTTGGTGGGTAACAATTGTCAGAGGGACCGTAGTTGATGGGTGATGGAGGCCTGAGGGACCGTAGTCGGCGGGTGACAACGGCTGAAGGTGACCGTGGTTGGCGGGCGATAATGGTTGGAAGAACCGTAGTCGGTGGACGACAATGGTCGGAGAGACTGTTGTTGACAGGCGACGAAAGTTAAAGGGACTGTAATCGGCGGGAGACCTGAGGTCAGATAAATTGTTGTTGGAAAACAACATTGGTCAAATGAAGGCCTAACGGTGGCTACCGTATGGAGATCCGACGGTGATGGTCGGGCAGAGATCCAGCAGCGGCGGACTAGTGGCAAGTGTTCACCGGTGGTGTTGTCAGGATGGAGCTTCGAGATGCTTCAAATTTCAGTGCTCTCTTGAGTCTCTAGCCTAGGGTCTAAGCCTCCAAAATCCCAAGCACGCTCTCATGTGGGAAGATGGGGGCTTATTTATAGATTTTGAGAGTGGCATGACTCATAAATATAGAGAAGATTCAGGGTAAATTCGGAGTGGTCCATCGGATGACCCATACTAATTCCTTCGATCTTTGAGCATTTATTCAGCATTTAAGTACCTTAACGATATTAGCATTAAGTTATTTTGGGCTTGTTGGATTTGTCTCGTCGAGTCGGTCAATTCGATTATAAGCATGCTATATTTGGATATCATTTGGTCATCAAATTAATTCTCTCAAACTTCCTAATATGCTTTAAGGCCCTTGCTTTGAGCCCCGATTGGGTTCGGATTTGACCTATTTTGGTGTTGGGTTCGTCTTACTGAGATGTTCAATTTGACAGTAAGTTTGCTTAAATTGGTATTCGGAAGATCCTAAATTTAATTTTGGAAGTTACCAACTAAGACATGCCTCGAGATTTGTGCTGGACCAAGGCGATTTTTGGTGACGTATCAATGATAAAATCAAACTAATCCAATTTAAATATAAATATGTCCTAAAAACACTACAAATTAATTTAAAAAAAAAATCTAAATTTTTGTTTATTGAAATCAAAATCAAAATATTATAAATAATAAAAATTTCAATAATTTAAAAAAAATTAGAATAGTCCAAACTTTTTTTAAGCATGTTTTATATTGTATTATTGATTATTATATAAATATAAATCTCACTCAAGCTGATGTATTGAATGGGGGAAATATTGTGATTATCGAGTTATGCATATGATTTATCCATTGAGATGTGTAGGCGAAAGTCACAATTTTTCATGGATGATCGTATGTATTATTCCTTTTTCTTTCTCATTGATCTATTTGCGCAAAGAGTAAAGGCTTACGTAGTACGGTCGTATCCTTTGCATTCTGATTCCCACTTGTAGCATCCTTTCAGAGATCTACAACAACAGAAGCCACAAGATGGCAAACTAATTCTATCGAGTACTACTTTACCAAGTGTTGTTGTCAAGCACTAGTATAACATTATTGCTCGAGTGCTCGACTATAACTTGCTAGAAGCAAATAGTTGACTAATGTTAGTTGGATACTAATAGCAATCGGCCAAGATAAAACTACTCTCCAATTGCGAGACAAATTAAAAGCCATACAATTCAAAATAGAAGAGATATAATAACAACAAGGCAATTATTTTGTACCATCAAATGACACCTATATTGTCATAAATGTCTATCAACTTTGCTTCGTTCATATTGTACATATACTTGTGGCTATCTTCGAGTCAAAAAGTTCTAAGAAAATTGAAAGAGCGGTGCAAATGATTCAAGAGTGCCAACCTCCATAAGGAACCTCGGTTGAAGGCCTTTGTAATGGCGGTTCACGTCGCTGTTCAATGCATCCCAGTTGAAGAACAACCTCCCTGGTGACGACGGAGGATCCATAGCTACCCCAGCTCGCTCGTATGGCTCGTCGAACTCCACCTCCCACGCCCTGATTGTCCTCTCCGCCTCCTCCGTGGTCACCTGGTCTTTGAACCCCACCACCCTCCTCCCCAAATCCCCCATCCCCTCCATGTCTGTAACATATCTTCCAGGGAAACTCTGCTATGCACCGCCGCCAAAATTAGAACAAATCCATGGATACAAGAACCACCTTCCATGAAAAAAATCAATCTTTTAGGGTGAGGAATTACCTGGTGGGTGTGCCACATAAGGCGAATATCTGCGGCTGGCACCATCCTGAAGTTCCTTACTGCCGATTTCTTCATCAGGAGCAGAAAATTTATGTACCTCCGCCGAGCAGAGACAAGGTAGACTATCTCTGGAACGAATGGATCGGAGAAGAAGGAACACAACTCACTGTGCTTAGCCACGGACGCGAAGATTCCACTACTAGAGCAGGCATCTGAGGTGATTACAACGGATGAATTATCCTCTTCGAAGTCGAAATCAAAGGGCTCTGATGGATGGCGGTCGTTCCAGATATCGCGGCAGCGATCGGCAGCGTATTCCTCGTTCTCCTTGTCAAGGATAGCCGGCCGGTCTATAACCGCCCCAAATTTGGAGACACAGTATTCGCGGTAATGCTCCTGTGGTGGAAAAACCCTCGATATCGAGAACAGCAACGAGTGGAAACGGGAGTTGATGATGTAATACTTACCGAATCCAGGCAGTGGCAAAGCCAGACCCATTCAACGTCCAGCGGCGGGAGAAGCATCGGAACCGAAGACAATTCGCTCGATAGATCCGCCATCATCGGCATCCATATCTCCTCGTACCTGAAACCAATCGTTAAATCAATTCGACTACAGAAACTATAAGAGGGAGGGAGGAGGGGAGAGAGAGAGAGAGAGAGAGAGAGAGAGAGAGAGAGAGACGGGGAGGAGGAGAGAGAGAGAGAGACCGGCGGATGGAATAGAGGATGGCGGAGGGGTGTTGGAGGATAGGAGAGCCGGCGACGGAACGGAGGAAGGAGAGATGGCGGCGCGCGGCAGCGACTAGATCGATGGTGATGCAGAGCTTGCTGGCCTCTTCTGTGAGGGAAAAGGAGGCGAGGGCGGCGGCGGCGGCGTTGCAGCTGCTGTCGCAATTGTGGTGGCTGCCGGAGGAGACGCTGTTGTCAGTGGAAGAGTTGGGCGAGGTGGCAGTGAGCCCGACATTTCGGCCGGACATTTCGGTTTTCTTGACGTGGTAGTTTAACAGTTGCGGACCGGTGATATGTGGTGATGAGTAAGTAAGAGTTTCTTCAAGTAAAAAAAATCAAGCAGCAAAGTTTGACAAACATTTGATATAAAATTCGCAAGTTCTTTTTTGGGAAAAATTTACTAAACTTTTTTTTTTTTTTTTAAGAAAGAATTCGTAAGTCTACTGAGACTCATTTCGGATAATTTTTTGACACTATTTTTTACTATTTTCAAAAAATTATACTAAAATTTTGATATAGAAAATAGTAAAAAAAATTCCTAAATGGTTAAAGTTAGTTATTTATATCAAAAAAATAAACTAATTATTACTTAGCAAAGAGTATATTCTTCAAACATTGAGATAAGAACGGATAGTAAAAACTAGCTAAGTTGTTTGCTAAAACCCACAAACTTTGTGGAGTCTCATAAACTATTTTATAAAATCATGTTAATTATATTTTTTAAAGTATTTAGGATTTAAATAATCGATAATTTTTTACTTAATTTGAGGGGAAGTTTAAAAGAAATTGCTTCATAGATTCAAAATAATTTTAATACTATTATGAATGAAAATTGTGTATATTGTCGTGTTCAAGCAAAGTAGAGCCACAGAGTTAGAGACATCACAATTATATATTTCTACAAAAACAAAAGGATTCTAAGACCCTATAATTAACAATCTCTTTAATTTGATTCATTCTCTATCATCATAGTAGGTCGATTATTGATTATATTATGATACTATGAATAAAATAGATAAGCATAAATATAATACATAGTCAATTATTTTAATCTAAACTTCATAACTTTTTGCTAAGTACATATAGCATATCCTCAACTAAAGATTTGGTGAAAATACATATGAGCTAGTAATGTGTGTGAAAACATTCTATTCAATATTATTTTGAGCAATATGAACTTGGATGATGTGGCGTACAATCTCGATGTGTTTAATCTATGAATGTTGAATTGAATTATTAGCTAAGTTGATAGCACTTTTGCTATCATATTGAACTACAATGTGTTTTGACTTAACTTCATGGTCTTCTAAATATTATTTCAACTAAAACACAAGTACAACACAACTACCTATAACAATATGATCCACCTCTTTAATAAATAAATATGTAGAATTATATTTTCTATTGTAGCATGGCAATAATGATGATCCTAAGAGCTTTCATATTCCATATGTGCTCTTTTGATCAACTACATGTAAGAACTTGTAATAGTCAACATGAATAATGTCTTGTATATTATGTAATTCATATATAGTCTTATCATATACATAACAGTCATATCCCTGTCATATATCATTTATTTATATCTAATTGTATGTCAATCAATCAATTCTATCATCAATCTATCTATCTTATCTATCATATGTCATTTTCACATCTATTATATCATGTATGCAATTATATATGCTATCATGTATATATATTAATGATGAATTCAATAAGGTAGAACATTCATCTTTAAATTAGTATTTTCATCATTCCATCTATCATATATATCTATCATCTACGGTCAATCATATATTTCAATTATTTCTACTAATCATTTATTTTATTTGATGGATTTTAATAAATCAATGAATAATCGTCACTCTCTACTCATCAATGTAATGGATCAATTGTTTACAAATTAAAATTCAAAATTACATCATAAACCTTTTTAGTTTAAGGAAATTCGTCAGCCCACTCTCATGTGCATGATTTTATCATTTTAAGAACCAACATCTATTAACTTTAGTATTGACCGCCAACATTTCTTGCTTACATACAGATGTATCATATATCAATCTTATCATTTTCTTTATGCATCAATATCATGTATGAAATACAATAATCATATTTTAATCTATGAAATGTATGTCATCTATATACTATTTATTTTCCTTAGAAAATCATGCCACTGAATTTTACCAGGTGAAACTTCAATATAAATCAATCAAAATATTCAGAATACTGACATAAATCATATACCTAAAATTACACGGTAATAGTTCACAAAAACATAAGATATAACATTTTTACTAGATTCAGGAGGGAAAATTTTATTAAACTAAAAAATATTAAAAATAAAAGTAGAATATATGCCACTTACAATCAAGGTTGTGAAAATCGGATCGGACAACGAACCGGAAGAATGAGAGGTTCATGGTTCGACCGATTCGACTGGTCGAACCGGGGTTGAACCGGATGATGTAATAAATAATAATATAATTAAAAATAATAAAATTAACATAATAATAATGACAATTTATTCTTAAAAATTTTATAATTCTAAGAATTTTTAGACTAAAAAATAAATAAAATTCATACATATATAATATATTACATAATTTTAAAATTAAATATAAATAATTATTATATTTATGTTATATATTTAAATATAAATAATTACTAATTTTAAATTT
>NW_021319733.1:740719-750727 GCF_001605985.2 Dendrobium catenatum | reverse complement strand
GTTACCTGCTTTTAAACCTTACTTTGGCTGGATGGTGAAAGATATTATCTGGGGGGACAACTGGGCTGTTCCGAGCTTTTTTGATAATCAAATTTCTACTCTTATCAATACTATACCGATTGAGGGCAATGATGATAGCCATCTTTGGCTGAGTAAACTGAATCCCAAATTTGCTGATTTCCGTAAGCATTATTTTAGTCACCTGGAGATGGTGAATTGGAACAAATTTGTATGGCATAAGAGAGCCTTCCTTCGTTTTTCTGCATACGCCTGGCTCGCTTTTAAAGGAGGGCTCAAAACCTCTGATGCTTTAGCTAAACGTGGAATTTCAAGTCAATACACTTGCTGCTTCTGTCACTGTGCTGCGGAAACTATGTCCTATTTATTCTATGACTGCAGCTTCACCTTTAATGTTATTAAATGTTTTCTGCCTTGGCTGGGATCACTTTTGATGAATCCAAACCTTTTTCAAGTCTATGATAGCATTTTTGAGCAAAATTTCAACAACCATGATAGATCTTTATCTGCTCACTGCTTCTGCTGCTATTTATCACCTTTGGAGAGCAAGAAACGAAAGGTTGTTTGGTGGAATTATCGACAGCCAACTGACTGTCATTGCTAAAGTCAAAAAAGCTATCTTACTCAAAACTCATGGCTGGAAACACCCTTGATTTACTGGAGGCCTTTGCTGTTGCTAAACAGGACCAAAACTCTTCGCAGGATTCTCCATACCTGATGCTTTATGTTCTTTTTGTGGTGCCTGTTGAGATTGTCTTGCTTGCAGGTTGCTGGTTTTTGCATAGGACAATGATGAATGTTGTTTCTACAGCTGCCCTTAGGACGGCCAATTTGGCAACCATGGGTTTTTGCGTTCTGGCCGACCCTCTCGACAATCAAAAGCCAGAACGATCTGAGTCCTTATAACCCTTTCTTAAGTCCCTCTCGACAATCAAAAGCCAGAACGATCTGAGTCCTTATAACTCTATCTTAAGTTCTTTGTATTGTTTTGCTTCCTTTAGAACTCCCAAACTCTATTTTTTGAGCTTTTGGGAGTTATAGTTTGTCATTTACTTTACTTGTAATCTCTTTTTAATATGAAAGGCTTTTGCCCCAAAATTTCCCCCAAAAAAAAAGAAGGTTTTATTTGTGACGGTTTTTTTAGTGTTTCTTAAATCGACTTTTTAGTACAAAAATTACATCTTTTTACACAAAAAAGTTGTTTTAAGTAGTTGTAAAAAAGGTGTCACAAACGAAACCTAAATATGTATGTGATGAAGTACAAAATATTCAAACTCAAACTCCAAAAGTTCAAATAGATATTTAATTAAAAATTTAAATTGATATATGCTGATATAATAAATATTAAAGTTATTTAATAATTATTTATATTATTATGATAATGATGTGACTAAATTAGCCAAGGACTAGCTCATGTTAGATTTATCTATGATCTATTGATATGTTAGATCTAATTTTTTAAACCCTGCAAAAAATTTTATGTGATTATTATGTATGATATTGTCTGTGAAAAAAATAATAATAAAATCCCTACGAAAAAGCTCCGAATTGATTGTGAGTGCCACTAATAAATTTTTTTGGGAAAAAAACCCTTATTTGGCAAGCTAGTAAGTACTCTAGATGGGTTGTCAAGTTTCTTGTCCATTTACTATTTGGTTAGTAAATATACATGTTAGCTCATAAGTTGGTAAGAGTGGTGGTTAATTAAGAGCTTGTTACTATCTTGAAAGAAGACTAGCTTGTGATAGAATATTTCATATAATTGCCATATTATATGGTTGTGTAATTAAATTTGACTAGCTAGTTCATGACTATCAAGCACATTTCATACTGGAGAACTCCCCTCTTTTCATATAATTTCATGTGTTTCAAAACACATTTACACATTAATTTAGATTAACAAGAATAGAAAACATATAGCACTGGTAGCTGTATAGATTTGGATTGTGGCAATGGAACATACTAATTAAAGGCCTAATTTTGCATTAAAGGGAAATATGGTAGCTTGAGACTTGGGAGCCTTGGTTTGTTCCCTCTTTATGTGAAGTCCTTTTTTTTCCTCCTTAATTTCCAATTTGCATGTGGGACCTATTATCTTTATCATTGTGAATTTTGCCTAGCTTTTAATATGATTGACAAAAGCCTAATACTATATGTTGCCAATCTTGTGTACTTTGAAAGAATCAAAGTGTCTTTAGTATTAATGAAAGACAATCCTTGGTGTAAAGAGTTATAGATTTCTTTTTGGGCAAGGGCAACGATGATGTTGAAAGATGTTAATGTCATTAGCTGATTAAGGAGATACTAATCAATGGTGGATTTAAGGAGCTATGGGGCTCATCATGATTTTCTAAATTTTAGATTTGGAAGCAATATGATACAAAAATTTGATGCCTAAGTTATATCTTCTAATAGTAAATATTATAGAGTTTTTGTCCGTCAAATTTATTTAAAATTCTAATTATGTCATCGTAGATATTCGATCAATTTAAACTAGCTAGGGAGATTCAGTGTTACATGTCTGTGACTTAGATCAACGATCAATGTAATTATATTGATTGAGATCAAAATGTATAGATATGAATCTCAAGAGGAATTTGATTGTTAAGAGCATGATTCTTATATTGGATAAGGGCATGTGAGAGTGGACCCTACTTGGGACCCATTAATAATTGAGGTCAATGTGTAAGACTCAGTTATCTTTCTTCTCTCTAAGTTAATTTATTATGTAATTTATGTTGGAAGAATTCAAATATATCTTCCGAATTTTACATTAATAAGGATAAGATTGTTAGGAGTTCAGAGAATTTCAAGATTATTTACATAAGTTTTATTTTTGTGCCATTAATTAAGGCTTCATTTGAAACAACTTTCTTATTTATTTCTAAATCAACTTTTTTTTTTTTTGAAAAAAATTGATACTATAAAACTACTTTAAAAAAACAATAAGAAAGTTGTCTCAAACGAAACCTAAATAAGTGTAATCAGTTTTATCTTCTTATAAAATTTCTAACTATTACTCACGTGAGGATTCCACTCATAATTTCTTTCCTCAATAAAAATATAGCACTTATTCCGTTTATTACCTACATCTACTGTTCATATTTTAAGAAAGTTTACAACTAAAATTAGGAACCAAATTCTATCATATGAATAGGACATATCAAAAAATTAAAAAATTATTGAGAAAGTGTTCATAAAATTTTAACTAAATATGATTGTATAGCTGTTGTTGTAGAAGAATCTAACATTTTGTCTACATATTCAAAGAATGAAATTAAGAGTTATTTGCAATCATGTAAGCATAGATTAAAGGTCTATTTGGAATAATAGCTGCAATATTTTATAAAGATAGTTATGAAGTTGTTATAAGAAAATTTAAAAAAAAAATAGCTATGAATATTATAAATATTTTCTTTTTAAAAAAATCAAGCAGGTGTTTTTTTTTAAACTACCACACATTAATAACTCTAATTGTAAAAAAGAAGATTCACATCACAAATTTTTTTTAAAAAACAACAAGAAAGCAATAGTCAAATAATAGTTATAGTCCAATTAATAAGCAAAACAGTGAGAAAGTTGTCCCAATTAGAATATTCAAATTGAATTTAACAATGATTATGCTTCTATTTCATGTTTCTTTCATCATAAAATAAAGATTGCTAAGAATAATTGTTGGTTTAAAAGTAATAAAAAATAAGAACTCAATACATGCAAGAGAATGTAATCATTACAAGAATGACAATGATGTGTTGTTAGACTTGATTGAATGTACTTAATTAGTAATTAACAATAATTTTATGCTAAGATGCAAGCATTAGTTAAGAGGAATATTTTGGCTCCTTTCACATGTTGCTAGCCTCTATTTTTCTTCTAGTTTTGACCATTATGGTCCTACAAAACTATTTAATTAGGGACCATGCCATGTGCCTTTCTCTACTATTGCATTGATTGAAGTGCTAGCTTATAATCCAAATCCCACTAACTATGGAAGGCTTTCTTTCCATTTTTTTATCAAGATTTTAATCATGGTTGGATTGAATGGAATATCAATCATGTTTATACTTTAGTCGACACTTATCCCTTACTTTCTCTTGCATAGAATAAGAGTGATAGCACATTTTACCAACACTTCCATCTACTTCTCTATAATAATGTATTATATCAACCATGGTTAATAGTATAACATTATCATGTTAATTGATATTTTACTAGAAAATTCATCTCATCAAATTTGAGTCTTAAGATGATATATATTTCAATTGGTGGAAATTTCTAGAATTAGATTTAGGATCATTTCAATTTTAATTTCAGTAAACTTATAGTTAAATTGAATTTTGAAGGGATAATTATATATTGTAATACAAAATTCAGTTGAATCATATGTTTTATTATTTAATGCCATAAAATCTCTATATAATTCTGATCATATTTTATATAACATAAATATTAGGGATAATTATATATTTTTCTACAAAATTCAGTTGAATCATATGTTTTATTATTTAATGCTAAAAGGTTTCATGATTTTTTAGAATTATTTCAATGTTTTTAAATTATTTTGAAATTTTTCAAAAATGTTTCAGGATTCTTGAATATGAATATAGCCGATTTGGTAGTACTTTTACTACCAACAAGCAATAGTAACATGCATGGACAAATAAATCATTGCCAACTAGTCTTACACGTCAGGGCTAGCTATCGTGCAAATTGAGTAAGGGGACACAACACTTTAATCTTAGACTTCATTTGGGACAACTTTCTTACTATTTCTTAAAGCAACTTTTAGTACAAAAATTAATTTTTTTATACTAAAAAATTATTTTAAGAAGCAATAAAAAAGCCGTCCCAAACGAAACTTTAGACTTTGTTTGAAGCAGCTTTTGACCTGTGTTGTTTATTGCTTCCAATAGATTTTTGTGCAAGAAACTTGCTTTAAAAAACAATAAAAAAACCGTCCCAAACAAAACTTCAAAAATACAAAAAAAACTAATCGCTATATTCCTTCTTAGAAATGGTTCATGTAGATTTCCCATAGCATTTGGGCAAGCTTTACTTAGAATCTAAGGGATTATGATTTCTTCATGGGCACAAGACATGATAGTTATATTAATCATGTCTCCATTTACAAGTAAAGAGCACATTCAACTAATTAATAATATCAATACACTCATCATGATGGAATTAGGATTATATCAATTAGGCAAATTTTGATATAATGCAAAGGATCAAAAGTTCTCTTGAGGGATTTGAAAAAAAGTCAACTTCAAAAACTACCAGAGAGGTTGAATATTTCTCAATTTGGATTACTTGTTGATGGTGGAAAGAGTCATCCACATCAAAGATTGATCAAAAAGAGTAGAAAGATGGAGAAATAAAGAAGGGAGCTGACTTAAAATTATTACTTATAGAAGAAAAGAAACGAGCATGGTACTAACCTGAAGGGCCTGTGTTCTTTTAACAGGTTTCTGCTGGAACCAAGTAATTAGATCGATAGCTCTGACATACACGTGGTGAAATGGCTCCCAGTCTTCCTCATTCTCCACATGGCTTTCTCCATATTTTTGATCCAGTGTTAGTTACAGGTCCATTTTCATCGAAAGATGAAGATTTTATCACTTATTATACTACATGCAAATAAACTCACATGCGATGTCGGCCACTGTAGTAGTTCTTTTCCACAGCAACGCATGGATGGCTACAGCCTTTCTTTAGAAAAATGTCAGGCAGTATCAATCTGACATGAGAAAATTAAGAAATTGCTTCAAGAGGAGCTATAGTGATTCAGATTTGTAAATTATTTCTCGATCCAAGTTTCGTTGATAGATGATTTTGTTATATTAGAAAAGGTTTCATCTCTGAAACTGGCCGGGCTTGAAAGATCCGGAACAAGCCATGATCTACATGAACAAATTGCCTTGATCAAGAAGCCTTGCTTCTAGATCTACCTACTCTACAATCTAAATAATCTTTACAGTTTGGCCGGCTACTTCATTTAAGCATTATGTAATGAGGTGGTTGCATGGTATTTGAAGAGGGGATATGAAGAGAGAGAGTGTGTGCTTGAGAGAGAGAGAGAGAGAAGAAGATTATGAGAATTGGTAATGTACAAATGAAGATTGGGAATGGACTATGCTAAAATTTCATGATATGAAACACTTTCTTAACTTGAAGGGAAACCTTATCTCAATTGAACAACTTAATGAAAAATATTTCATCTCAGTATTTTGTATTGATACCTCAAAGATGGCCAAAAAATATTATAATGGTATCACATAAAAAAATAATGATATTATATACATTATCGCAAACATCAAAATAATAAGAGCACCACCCCATTATTCCTTGAGTAGCAGCTACGTACTACAGGATGAATGGCTCCTTCAAAGGAAAAAAAAAAAGGATAAAAGAAGACACTTAGATTTTATTACACAAACTGTAATAAAAAACTCATTATACAATAATGAATTGATGAAGATGTAAATTACGAGCTTCTTGCACTTTTTTCACTAACTTTTTTTTCTCACTTGTCAAGGTGATCATCCTTACACACTTCGAAAATTTCATCAAGATCCACCAATTGCCAATATTTTCAGATTTGGACTATGAACAAATTAATAATAAATATAGTATTACATATATAAGATTTCGATTACGTTGTAACAGACATAAACCCTTCTAAATGGATAACTAATACAATTCAACGAGAAATTCCTTCATCAGCTTTCCATAACTTGTACAAGATAATTTTTTGTATACACGCCTAAATATAAGACTATCTTCGAGAGAAGCTACCTCAGTATGACCGCAGCGTTTCTCAGCGACAGATATCGTTGGATATGCTCATTTGGAAGCATTCTGACACGCTTAAATACCTCTGGGTTCGCATAGCGAAGGTTTGTTCTAGGATCCATGTACGGTGCCTGCACACAAAACTCATTTTATAAGCCAAAAAAATATATATGCTGAAGTAGAGGAACACTAAAATATAAGCAAGCATTCATCTCCAAATTGATTACATACCTCAAAGCCTGTTATATCACAGAATTTCTTTGATGGATACATCGAAGGAGGTGTCTCAATATTTAAGTCTGATAAAGTCACAGTCATTGTCAGAAACTAAATCAAAATCAAACATAAAGAAGAAGAACGACAGATCAAACTACAAAATTAATCCAAGGTTGCTATTAGCCCTTCAACACTCAACAATTCAATCCAACTGATCTTTTAGTCTTCAGCAGGTGAACATAAAAGAATGGCAGCTTAGCATCATGTGCAGACAATACTAGTCATACATTTTGGCATGCAAAATACTTCTTACAAAGGTAAGGGATATTGATATTAGTATCACATGCCTTTTCCTCCTACATTCATATTCCCAACACCAATTTTACTTCATCAACGTTTAGCAATGTCCTCTCTTTCCTATGTTTCAGCCTTTCCCATGCCCTTTCCTCTGCTTCCCACGACTACCACAATTAATCCTCCGTTTCTCTGTGCATTTAACCGTAGACTCCTATATTTGGCAAGAATATGCAGACTGAGACGTGCCCTTTCCTCTGCTTCCTACGATTATTTCTCCTCTATTTCAGTGTAGTTAACAACTTTAGACTATTTGTATTTTTCTTATATATATATATATATATACACACACGCATGTACGTGCACAATTTATCATGTGAATATAGCTTCAACCCATAATTTGCCCTTTTTCCGGATGAAATAAGATGCAAAAATGATCTTTTTAAGCTAGTATGCATGTCAGCTGTTTCTGTTTCCATCTTGCTACTATTTTTGTTGTTAGCTTTGTTTAGTAGCCTCAGTTATAGAAGCTGCACTGTCCTTCAATTTTCGTCAATTTTTTTCAAAGAAATGAGAGTAACGATGACTTTAACTTGGCATTTGGTTCAATTGTGTTGATTTCGAACAAGTGCGAGATTTAAAACATGCGGATTTATTATCTCTCCATATTTAGCATTGCATTTTATACTGCCAATGCAACACATATAGTGACGAATTTGATTTACATTTGGATTTAAGCCCTGCCCAATTCTTGACTCTGCTTTAGCTAAAATCTTCTTTTAGCATCTTTGAACTTTATTTTGATTATGGCTTCTTTTACTTGCAGCATCAGTTTATGACTTGTTTGTTTTCTTATGTTGACTAATTCTTTAATTTCTTATTCTTTTTTCATATGCAATGCAATTAGATGCTTCCAAGACATGATTAATAATTTGTGAAGTATGTGCAGTTTGCTCGTTCAAAAGTCAAAACAAAGAAGAAAAACATTCCGAATATACCTTCTAGATATAGATGAGATACCATTGACCACCTAAATCCAAAAACAGCATTAAATTTCATAATAAATCATCTTATTTATTTCATTTTATATTTATATTAAGTTTAAAGTTTTGTCAACATGCGGAGATTTCATGAAACATAATTGATCATATTGTCAATTATAACAATTATTTTTAACTTATGCAAAAGAACAATTAACTTTTAAGCATCCGTATATTCCTGTATCACAGAAGAGGGCAACTAACCACAACACCCAACTTTAAATTCTACTATAAACCCATTAATTTATACAATAAAACTAAGAAGGCAGACGGAAATATCAAAATATCATGTGGTATAGGTTTGTTTCATCAAGAAAGTTCCACAAAGTTGAAAGCCATATCTTAAATAATTAAATTTAATGAGTTAAGCATTGTAAATTCATATTCATATGAGTCAAGTCAATCAGGTCTCTCAAGGAGTCTAATACGAGTTGAAAATCTTAGAATAAATCCTGCAGGTTGCTCCTTTCACTCATATTCCTCGTAAGCATGGTTCAGCTGCCCACACTACGTCGTTATTTCAGCACCATAGATATAGCATCGAAACTTTTTTGGATGAAAATAGTCATCGCTCAAACAACTTTTGAATAAGGGCCTCCGAGAAACTACTTCAGATATGTACTCAAACTATAGCAGTTGAAGAAACTAGCCGAGTTTTTAAAGCTCTACAATAATCATATTAGTATTGGATTATTGGCGGCATCTCGAGACCAACAATGCAAATCGTCCAACTAAAAAGACAAGTTAGTTAAGAAGTCGTATCATAGCTATCACCACCACCAGTCACAATATAACTAATATTTCCATCTTGAGTGTGAATAAAGGGCCAACATACCTCTGACTTATGGGAGAGGTCACCTCATGCAACATGTTATCAACCTTCTTGCTTTCTGAGTGCCGATTGTAAAGATTATTGACATGATTCATAACCAAGAGTACTTCTGACAACCATCATCAATACGCAAATAGCCTCATGCCAGATCCATCAAAAAATTATGTCTTCCACAAAAATAAATAGACATAACATGAAGGATTATCACCAACTCCAAAGCTTAGTTGAGGAATTATTTCGTGCTAAGAAGCTAAAAGAGTTCAACCTTGTTGACCCAAGACAATCTCCTGCTAAACATAAAGATCATGTTCCGACACATGCCATTCACATATTCAGGTCCATCCCAGCAAATCACGAAAGAGATGGAGCACAGGCATCATCAAGGCCGATGTGGGGCTCCGAAAATTCATACCCCAGTCTCTCCGTGACCCCTTTCTTTTTTATTTTGGTGAGAAGAGTTTTAACATGTTTAGGTTCCGAGGCAAATTTTCAGAAGTCATATTGGGTTTTAAATGAGACATTACCCAGAGATTTCACTCTCATTTTGTAATGAATTTATGATTTGAGTTCAGGTTTCCTATAGGCGAAAGCCCCTATAGTTAGTTAATTATCCCTCCCCATGACGAGAGATAACTTTCGATTAGGACTAGTCGTTAAATAGATACATAGTATCCAGTGTATAGTAACAGTAGAATTAGAGTTTAAATTTGAAACTTATCACCGCGCACTTAAAGCGGATGATGGGGGGAATGATGATGAACCAGATCAAGATCTCATGGTTTCGTCGTCCCAAATCATCATGGTCCCTAATGTTGC
>NW_021319733.1:705136-740112 GCF_001605985.2 Dendrobium catenatum | reverse complement strand
TCCACACGGTTGCTCCGGCGAACTCGCACCTTAGTGCCATCGGATTCAAGGCTTGTCTCGAGGTAAGTTCTCCAAAGAAGAAGATCTCCTTGGTCTCAAAGGACCCGACGACTCTGCCGCACCGGGGAAGGTAAAAGTGATTTTGTAAGGGCTTCTCCGCCTAGCTGTGGGGGCTAAAGGAGAGACACTTTTGTAGTGCAATACTTGGAGGGTGCCTCCAAGGAGTGGACGTAGGTCAAGGTTTGACCGAACCACTATAAATCCGATGTGTTCTTTTCTTTTTATTGCTATTATTGCTTCCGCATTATTTAATTTCCGCACTTTGATTTCTGTGGTGATTTTGGTTTGAGTTTTATCTTTGGTTTTAAAGTTATCCAATTCACCTCTGTTCTTTGTTAGCTTGGGCCAGTTCTATAGGGCTTAACATCCCTAATGAACTTTCACCTAATCTACTTAGTCAGAAGAGGAAGTCCATAGTCAACCCAACCTAACTAACGGATCCATGGATTGCTTCGTCCAAGGGTACCTTATACATCTAGAATAGATGCTTGTCTAAGAGGGCAGATTTGAGTCCATCTTAGCTAACATATTACTTTTTGCCCTATCAATTATATTATAATGATTTATTACTCAATGATTTAGAGCCACTGGAGAACATACGGACTCTGATCATGACCGTAATTTAATGGTGTCATTTAGCGTCAGAACCACCAGGTCAGAGGGCCCTGATTATAATCATTTACCTGTGGTGTTATTTGGCTTCGAAACCGTCGATTAGAGAATGCATGTCACGTCCTTACTGGCGATAGACGATTTGAGAATGAATCTTAGTGATATTCTCGCCTAGACATTCGCTCTTTATGAGCTGAAGTGATTTTTAAATTTATCCACATGGAGGCCTGCAATGCTTTATGGTGCCGAATGTTGGCCTTTAAAAGAGAAGCATAATACTAAGTTAAGTGTGACAGAGATGAGGATGCTCAGGTGGATGAGTGGCTTTACCCTTAGAGATAGGATACGAATGAGCATATACGTGAAAAGGTTGGAGTAGCTCCAGTAGAAGATAAGATTAGAGAAAGTCGCCTTAGATGGTTTGGTCACATAAAACGGCGGCCTTGCGATGACCCGGTTAGGAGAGTAGAGGTATTAGATTTGACTTATGTTAAGAAATATAGGGGTAGACCTAAAAAGACTTGGTTAGAAAATATTAGGAATGACCTTTCTTTATTAGATTTAAACAAGAATTTGACTTTTAATAGGACACAATGGAAAAAAAAGATTCATGTAGCCGACCCCACGTAGTGGGATAAAGGCTTGATGTTGTTGTATAAATTGTTCCATAGGATGGATGGATGGATCTTTACTTTAAGTGTTTTGATAATTTATTTCATCTTAAATATCTTAAAATTTTTTTTTGTGATTTTTGAGTTTTGAACCTTTATTGAAATTGGTGCCACTTAATGATTGATTTAAAAATTTGGGGGAATTTAAAAAGTATGATTTCCACCAATTGAGATTAACTTTCAACACGGACATCATTAGGATAGTGTTAAAGCCAATTTGAATGATTGTATTTAATAAAATTTGGGAGGCATTTTAAATGTTTCGGGTCCCCTCAGGTTGAGATTTTCTGGCAACACAGCCTTCATCGAGGATTTATGGATATGATCATTTCATTAGTCGAACCTTATCAACTTTGTTTGCTTGCAAACAGAGGATCAAGTCGAACTCCTAATTTTTGGGTTGCTGTATAGACATCAGAATATGGGGTATTCACTTTAATATGTGAATTTTCTTTATAAGAGACTTTGAAGGCCTAATATGAACGTATGAAACCAAATACTCCGATCGACGCTACAACCGTGTATTTGTTCAATGGTTCAAGTCATGTCAACTTCAGTCCATTCAAACAGAATGATCGGACTTAAACTTAAGTTCACTTTTGACCCGTATAGCATCCTCAAGCGTCACATGTGTACACATATCACGCTCGTTAGGGCCAATGCACGTATATGCTTTTGAGTGCATTTCCCATAATATGTTTATATGATGGTTATATGTATGTAATGCAGTGGATGTGTATGACATAAATACATATTCACATACAAACTCATGTATTCATTTACATGTTGACAAACTTGCATATGTATTTGTATGTTTACATGTATACGTGTGTTAAAATATGTAATTATGCACTACTTAATGTGCTTGCATGACATGTTGTGCGATGGCTTAGTGCACTAACATAGCGTATGATGCATTTGCATGTGTGTATGATGCACTCATGTATTGCTCGTTTGTTTGCATAGTGCATTTGCATGATTATTTAATGTTCTAGTATAGTGTAAGATGTGTTTTCATGTCGGTGTAGGGCACCATTGCTACACAATACATCTTCCGTGTTGGACGATATGATTGCATGCCATGTTCTACATTTTGCAACGTGTTATATGCATGGTGTGGTTGTATGTTAATGCGTCATCACGACGTAATGAATTTTATATATTAGATGACATGCTTGCATGATATGTTTTGCAAGTTGTTGAGTATGTATACGCAAGGTATTTTACCGTCAAATATATATCTAATATATCTATGTGTAACTTAATGCAAAATGCATTTTCGGGTAACATGCACTCATGGTGCATCTCTTCTATACGTTTGCGGGCTTTACAAAGTATTTGGAAAATGCACTTGCATACTCTGAATACATTAGTACACATTCTAATGCATGAGGGGGTGTTCTTGAAATATTCAAATATAGTCGATTGTGCAGGTGATTATCATTTGAAAAATACGTAAGTTTCCATTTAAGGACTTGTAAACACATTTTGTCCGCTTGTACGAATGTTGCAGATCCAGTTGCGTGATTTAGAAGCGTGCTAGGCTTCATTGGTCGCATATGGGCGATGTTATTCAGTTTATTTCATATGCATATTATATTTTCTTCAATCTAATTTGTAGGAGCGTGCGTTAGCCTACAAATGAGCTTCCTTCGCCTTCTTCCACTCGTCAAGTTTTTATTTTTGCCTACCTTTCTCACCCTGAGACCGTCGGGCATACCTCTGCATTTTCCACTCTAGTATGTCCTATTTTTCCCATCATTTTAGTAGGTGAGTTATACTGTTGCATCTTCCTCCACCTCCGACCATGGGAGGACCCGAAGGAATAGAAACTATAGATTATGTTTGGCAGAGTCAGAGGTAGCGGGGCAGCATATGGAAAATTTTGTGGCTCATCAGAAACCGGTGCAGTCGAGGGTGGTCCCCTTGTTGTGGGAGCCACACCGTCCACCAGTCCCAAAGGTTTTGGTTGCTCCAAAGGTTCAAATTGTTTAGGGAGGACGCTTCTCTCCACTAGTACATAGTGGGGAAGAGGAGGATGTTGTTCGCATTGTGGCGACCCCTCCTATCATCACTACTCTTCCATGCGCTAGAGTCTTCAGGGACAGTGCTGCCAGAGTCCCCTAATACTTCGCATCGAACATACAATGCTTTTAATCCTCTGGGAGAGGACTCTAGTAGCATTGTCCTTGGGGATTCAACAAGTCACCTAGGAAGCATATTTATATTGACCATTATAATTAAGTTATTAAACTCACTCAAGGCACTCATGAAGTTATTGACTTGTTTAAGTTATTCATCCCAAAAAATTGATTGCTCATCCAAAGTAGTCATCTACCAACTAGGAGTTATAATCAAAAGTCAAGCATGTTCACAATTACTTAGAACTCATCCAAAATGCTTGCCTCGTGGACGGTTATTAGTCATACTTGTCTGCTATGTAGCTAACTACAAATAGTCGACCTGTGCATTTTTCTTGTTATTTTCTCATGTAGCCCATCTTGTACCATCAACCTTGATACTTAGTCATCACACATAAAAAGGGAGAAATTAATTGGGTATAGACAGGACATAATCTTGTATTTGGGCCAATCTACTTCTCTTCTCTGAATATTAAAATCTAAGATTCTCTCTCCCGCTTTCTCACTTCACTCTCCAGTTTAAGCTTGAGCTATGCCTATGGTAAGGTCTCTGTGTCTTCAACGAACAGCATTGGATCAAAAAAAATATGTTTTCATACTATATCCAAGTTTGGTTTGTGAGATGCAGTTGTGATATTTTATAGTAGATAAAAGTGAAAAATATGATAAAAAGTGCGGTTGATTGGAGGTAGAGGTGGAGGCAGCGAGAGATTTAAAAATACAAAGAAGTGTTAGCATACCATACCCGTCATCAAGATGACGTGTCCTCTATATTGTCTTACCACGTCTATTTATATGAGCTTTTGTAATATGTAACTGGATATACAATAATACACATTTATTTTCCTTTTTCCTGTTCTTCGCTTCTTGTTGTGCTTCCTACGTTCCTCTCATGGTATCAGAGACCTCCCATGGTTGATCAAGAATCGGCTGCCTCTCTTCCTTCCTCCTTCATTCTTTTCGCCTCCCTCTCTAGCTTCGTCATCCCAACTCTCAAATTCTTGATATCAAACATCAAGAATTTAGTTCCCACACAACTTACTGCATAGACCTACGCAATCTGGCGCTTGCAAATCCTCTAGCATTTCAAGGCGAACGGCTTTGCCGGACACCTCACCGATCCTCTCCTTCGTCCGACAAAGACAGCTCTGATTACAAACTCTGGTGTCTCATTGATAGTAACTTAATTTCTGCCCTCTTCTCTACTATTTCCCCTTCTATTCTTCCCTATGTGTTTTCTTCTACCACCACCCATGACATTTGGCTCATTCTTGAATGCCGATTACAACCAACGAATCGTTCTCGAGTTATTCAACTCAAGAACGAACTTCATCACATCAAGATGAAAAATCTATCCATGCAGCAATATCTCGCCCAAATCAAAACAATCGTCGACAAACTGGACACGAAAGATATCATTCTTTATATTCTTAATGGTCTTCCATCCAATTACAACTCCTTCAAAATCACGATTCGCACATCTCTTCAACCCATTGATCTTGACACCCTCTACTCCCTTCTTTGTAGTGAAGAAATTAATATTCAACAAGAACAATTGCAAGATGCCAATTCCAATTCTAATCCACTTGTTCTCTATGCGGACAGCAATAAACCTTCCCGAGGTCATGCACAACACAAATTCTTCAATGCCAAGAAAACCTCCTACAATTTGTCTGCACCTACATCGTTTCCCCCCCCCCTTCTTCTAAGCCGACTTGTCAAATTTGCAGCAAGAACGTCCACGTTGCGCTCAATTGTTGGCATCGTTGCAATTTTAAATACGCTTCCACCTCTACTCAACCACCTCGTGCCCTTCTTGCTCAACCCTCACCGTCTGTCACTCAAGATTGGATTCTTGACTCAGGTGCTTCTACACACCTCACCCCGGACCATACCAACCTCCAACAATCCGCCTAGTACCAAGGTGCCGACACCGTATCTATAGATAATGACAACAATATGCCAATTCAACATTCAAACCAGGGTTTGCTCCCTCTTTCGGACACACCACGTAAGCTTCATTTATGCAATTTACTTCATGTACCTTCCCTCACCGATAACCTCCTTTCTGATTCCAAACTTACATCTGACAACTTTGTTTCAAACTACTTTGACGCTAATGGTTTTTTCATCAAGGACATTCAGGACAATCGTTCGCTTCTTCATGGTCGTTTTCAAAAAGGTCAATATCAAATCAGCCTGTCCAACGACTCTAAACCAACTGCTCTTCAAGCCCACCCATCTACTCCGCACCTCTGGCATGCAAGATTAGGCCATCCGAACAATAGATCTCTCAACTTTCTTTCTCAACAGATTTATGAAATTTTATCAGTATCTTCCTCTTATATTCATACGAATTGGAATGTGGCCAAAAGTCACAAACTGTTTTTTTAATAAAAGTGTCATTATTTCTTTAAACCCGTTTGATTTAATTCATTCTGATATGTGGGGACCCGCCCCACAACAATCTCTAGAAGGTTTCAAATACTACGTTTACTTTATTGACGATTGCACAAGATTTTCTTGGATTTACTTTATGCATTCCAAGCAAAAAACATTCACAAAATTTACTCATTTCTATAATCTCATTCAAAATCAATTCAAATATACACCTCTATTTTTCGAATCTGATGGTGGAGGTGAGTTCACTAGCAACATCTTCAAAAACTATCTCATGAATTTGGTATAACTCATCATATCAGTTGTCCTCACACTCCCGAACAGAATGGCCTTGTCGAACGAAAACATCGACACCTTCTTGACCTCACTCGTACTCTCCTTCATACCTCGAATCTCTCTCACAATTTCTAGGCTGAGGTTGTCTCCAACACAAATTATCTTATAAACCTTATGCCGTCCAAAGTTGTTTCCCTCAACATTCCATACAAACTTCTTCATGGCAAACTTCCAAATTACTCTCGCCTACAAACATTCGGTTGTCTGTGCTTCCCTTGGCTTCAAACATACGTCTTTGACAAACTATCTCCTCGCTTTCAGGAATGTATTTTTATAGGATACTATTTGGCTCACAAAGGATATAAGTGTTTCAACCCCTCTACAGGCAAGATCCATATAAGTGTTTCCACGAACACATATTTCCCTAAAAAACCATTACCACTTCGCAAACCACTCCTTTCCCTTCAAACAGCACATTCATCACTCCATCCCTTCTCATACCTCACTCCACTACAGCCAATTCTTTTAACTCCAACAATTATCCGATCCCATCCACTTCTCCTCCCACTCCTACTCAGACTCCGTCAACATCTCCCTCTTCTTCCACATCAGGGACTACCATCTCTTCCCAATCCAGTCGCCCTTCTTCTATTCACCTACCCACTCATCTCATGCAAACCCATTTAAAATATGGCATCACCAACCCAAGCAAATATTCACTCTGTTAGCTGCTACTCAACCCTCTATCACTCCCACAACCTACTCTCAAGCCATCAAACTTCCTCACTAGCGAAACGCTATGACAGAAGAATTTCTAGCTCTTAAACGTCAAGGAACTTGGTCTCTAGTTCCTCCACCAAATCAACAAATTCTCGGGTGAAAGTGGACATTCAAAACAAAATGCCTCCCTAACGATCAAGTCGACTGACATAAAGCTTGTTTAGTCGCTCTGGGCTACAATCAACAATTCAAAGTCAACTATACATAAACCTTTAGCCCTGTAGCGAAGATGCCCACTATACAAATTCTTCTCATTCTTGCTCTTCAACACAACTGGCCAACGCTTCAACTCGATGTTTCAAACGCCTTTCTACATGACGATCTTCAAGAAGAAGTTTATATGCGCCAACCTCCAGGATTCATAGATAATCAATCTCCAAATATGGTGTGCAAGCTTCACAAGTCGCTCTATGGCCTCCAACAAGAACCTCGGCAATGGTTCCAGAAGCTCACCGATTTTCTGCTTTCTTTCGGCTTCGGGTTTAGTCGTTCTGATCCTTCATTACTTATATTTCTTTAAAAACACATTCAAATTTACATATTGATTTATGTTGATTACTTTCTTATTACAGGAAATGACCCATCAAAATTCAATCTCTTCTTCACAGCTTGCAATCCAATTTTGCTCTCAAACAAGTTGGTTAAATATCTCTCTTTCTCGGCATACAAATCTTGCGCACAATAAACGGGTTCTTTCTCAATCAGACGCACTACGCCACTAAACTACTTCAAATAGCTGAATTCACCGATTGCAAATCTGCTCCAACTCCCATCACACGAAGTCCAACAGCTCCCCAAGATCAACTCAACCGTTTCACGATCCTAATCTCTACCGCAAGCTTGCAGAATCACTTCAATACCTATCCATCACTCGTCCTGATATCGCCTTTGCCACAAAATTCATCTGTCAACATATGCAAGCTCCCATTATCCAAGACTTTCAGATGCTCAAACGTCTCCTCCACTACATCAAAGGAACTCTACACCTCGGTCTTCCTATCACCATGGGTGATCTCCAACTCAGAGCTTGCGCTGATGCGGACTGGGCTTCGGACTCCACAGATCGAAAATCCATTTCCAGTTTCTACATTTTCCTGGGAAACAACCTTGTCTCTTGGTCCATCAAAAAGCGAGTAACCGTCGTCAAATCCTCAACAGAACCCGAGTACATGTATCTCTCCTCGACCACTTCGGACGTCTTATGGCTTAGACGCCTCGTCAACGAACTTCATATCACGCAACAATCTCCCACAATCATTCACTGCGACAACATCTCCGCCATTGCAATAGCCAAAAATCTTGTGCTTCATGCTCGCACAAAATACATTGAGATCGACTATTAGTTCATTCATCATCATATCAACTCCGGCAACATCACCATTGCTCGTATCAACTCTACAGAACAACCAGCAGACATCCTTACCAAACCTCTCTCATCCAGTTGTTTCTTGGAACTAAGAAACAAATTAAACATTCAACCAACGAATGTTCAATTTGAGGGGGCATGTTAGCATACTATACACGTCATCAAGATGACGTGTCCTCTACATTGTCTTACCACGTCTATTTATATGAGCTCTTGTAATATGTAACCGGATTTACAATAATACACATTTATTTTTCCTTTTCCTGTTCTCGCTTCTTGCTGTGTTTCCTCCGTTCCTCTCAAGAAGAACGATAAGGAAACCATTCTTTACTGCTGGTAAGGTTTGTAAGACATTCATGAAAAGTTGGACAATCCAGTCCTGCATGCATCAAACTAGCCGATAAACCAATAAATGAAACCCCGCAGTCAATCAAGACAATGATGATGCATGCCTTCCCATTGCATCTCAGTCGTTAGGATCTTGGAAGTTCATCGAGTGTAGCCAACATGCATGCATGGCTATGTATGAGAGATTACGATTTATGAGGTATTAATATTAAGCCCATTCTCTCAAAAGCCTGACCTTATTAAATACGCATCTATATATCAAAAAAACAACGCCATCATTTTAAGCAAAAAACGTGTTTAAACAAGCCCCGTCCCTCACCGAAGAAACCAAGAAAGCTATGGCCTGCCCTAACATGCATCCAAGGTTCCAAACTTGAAAACCCCAAAGAAACCCCTAATAAAACGAATATGAGAAAGAAACTATGAGAGGAATTGGGGAAGATAAAGAAAGAGAAATGGTTACAGTTGGGTTCGTCGGTAGGGTAGGATTGGAAGTTCTCGGCTTGGAGGATCTGCTTAAGGTGCTTCCAGTGGCGCCCTCGAGCATGCCCTTTGGGGTATTTATCACCCATCTGCACCTTCTTAAATGAGAAATTCTGCGGCAACAGCATCTCCGAATTTACCACTTCAGGCTCCATCCCACCACGCCGAATTGACCACGGAACGCCAAAAACATAGAGATTTCTATCTTCTCGCCCAAAAACTGCTTCGCACGAGGAGCTCTCGTGATCTTATCACCCAACGGGAGAACACACCAAAAGTCCCTCTGTCCTACTTTCCATGCCATAATTTTATTTATTTATATTTATTAAATGACTTGTATAATTTTGTAAATATATATATCGAATATAAAAAACAATTAAGAAAAAAAAAATTGTATAAAGAATTTCTTATTGGAATGCCACAGCAGAAATAAGTATGTTGAAGTTTGAACAAAAATAAATATTAAATAATAAGTGATAACTAGCTTAGTTGATATATATTTTGATAATTATCATGAATTTTAATATCCTCTTTATTAAATTTATAGATCAAATTATATGATCAAAATTTTAGCTCATATAAGACTTATGAAGTGTTAATTTGTGTTGTCTTTTTTTTTTTAATTAATAAAAAATGGAATATTTTTTTCAAATACATTGATAAATATTTAGAAATTTTATTTTAAATGTCTATTAATAATTGTAATTGCTCAAATATGTCTATTCATTATTTTCTTAAAGAAATCTGCTCAAAACTTTGTTTCTGATCAAATTATCATTATTATATATGAATAAAAGTCTAAACACTCATTGATGAGTCACATGAGCTTTCAAACAAGGGAGTTGCTTCAACATTTATCTTCTTAGTATCTTGCTCGTCTCCAACATTTTCAAAGTTTGTGGGTTTGTTGTGCGATAAAGTTTCATAATGTCAATTCTAACCATTCAATCATCACCTGTTCAAAATTAATAATGATATGTTTTTATTTATTTATTTAGATTTGAAAATGTCAATTGCATTCTAATTCCTAAACTCAAACTAGCATTAGACATTATAATACACGTTAAAAATATGTTTGAACCTTGTTTGATATTTATAGCAAGGAGAACAAAGTTTGATTATTCAAACAATATTTGAATAAGATTTTAGCAATGTTCGGGCATAATTGTAATAAGATTTGAACAAAATTCTAGTTGCCACGTCCCGAGATCTAAAGTGAAATAATTTCTTTTAACTTTTATTTAATACCCATATCGATAAACATCCAAATCGTTTTGATATCTAGAGCAGATTAATTGCATTAAACAAAACCAATAGAGAATGAAAAATACAATTCACATTATTATAGTAGTTAATATTTATATTTTGTCAATAGAGTACAAAATAATATATACAATTGTATTTATAGACAATAAAAGAATATATATAAACAGGAAGAATTAAAAAAAAAACTAAAACATTATTAGAACTAAGCTTCAATCCACACGCTCTTTACCTTTACCTTGTGTTATAAATTGAATTGTTCGGTCCAGGCACTATGCACGAACCGACTCCCCGCTCCTTTTTCGCGAACGGTGATCAAAGTCCGGTCTAAGTCTTCCACTCGAACCAGCTGTCGCTCCCCTCTTGCGTGCAACGAATAGAATCGAGCCTCTTGTGATTTCCTACTCATGTGCTTTCTTCTCCTTTTGCGCAGTGGAACCTCTCTTCAATCCCGGAAAATCACTCGGTTTCTCTACCTTTTGAAATCTTGCCACCCTTATTGCCTTCCTTTTTGTCATTTAAGATGAAGAATGGAACCTATAGCATCTTTCTAAACCTTTCATCGCCTCTCTCATGGCCACCAAAGGCCTTCCTCCCTCTCGCAGCAGCCAAACCTCTTCCTTATTCTTCCTTTTTTGTTTCTCTCTCGCGAATATCCGAGCAACTAATTAAAAATATAAAACTAAAACTAATGCAAGGTGAAGTAGAAACAATATGCTTTAAATCATATCAGAAAAATTATAAATCAATATATATGTTTTATGTACCGATCAATTGTATCAATCAATTATTCGGTATTTATTATAGAATTAGTTTTATTTAGTCATATCATTTAATCATCTTCGTCAATCCATCAATTATATATTAGTATAAGTATTTATATTCAATAATGGTAAACAATAATAATAATTTGTATCAGTATTCAGTAATCAGCAATCAATATCATTAATTAATATCAACACATTACTCAATTTTCTATTAGATGTTTAGTCGAGGATATATTATATTTTGTTGTTGCACTTATGACTCTCAATCAATGAACTCCTTATAACTTCTTTTGAATCACGAGGCAGCCGCCCCGACTCCTTTTGAATCACAATCAATCGCCAACTCCTTATGACTCATATCCATTGACTCCCATCAGTGTACCATGTGGATCTTGAGGAAATTATATGAGTTTGTTATATCATATATATTGTATCAATCAGTACATCATATCCATACATCATATCATATTCAAATTAGTAGAAATATTAGATTATTGTATAACTCATTTATAGCAATCTTTTTAGTAAAGTTTACATTTATAGTCGTATCGAGTCAAATCGCAATATATCACTTTTCAACATGTTTCCAATATGTCTTTTTTCCCACTCATTTTATCCAGAAATTTCTATACACATATTTAATAGGTGAAAGAATGCAATAAAATCACATCAAATAATTCATAATGATCAACTCTATAATATATCAAAAGTTACGCAGAAAGATTACGAAATTATGATATAATGTATTTTTAAAAATTTAGGAAAGAAAATCCGTAGAAATCAAAATTAAAAAAAAAAAGTAAAAGGATAATTACTTACAATGATCATAATATTTTTTACAACGGGGGGGGGGGTGTCTGGAATATTTAAATGCTTAGATACAAAATAAAAAAAATATTTAAAAGCATTGTTAGTTGCCTAGCATCGTAGCATTGTATGTGAAATCCAAAATTATTGCAGAACTTAGAGCCAAACGTCATAGCGGCATTTTCTGGGGTTGTTGTGGACTCAAATCTAATGCAGCGTCGAAGCGTTATAGTTCAAATAATTTTTTTTTTTTAAATCATAATTTAAAATATTTCTCATTTTTAGATTGTTACACGAGCTATATTTAAATAATGTTTGGACTTAATATGGTTTGAGTAAAGTTTCAACAAGGTTCAAGCTATAATTGAACATGCTTCGAACAATGTTCAAATAAGGTTTGAACAATATTTAATCATGATTTGAATATGCTTCCAACCATTTTACTTTTCCCTCATCATCTTACGTGGAATTATCTCATCAGAGCTGTTTTGTTAAGTAGTAATCATATTTATAAACAACATTGCACTACTTGGGTCATATATGAAGCTGGGGTATAATGGATAAAGTGTTTAGACAGATTGAGGCTTATTATAATGCACCGAGATCTAATGAAATGATTAAATCTTTAAACCTAAATTTTCTTCAATCTTCAAGCAAAAATAAACCAATGCTAACTATATGATCCAAACAATAACAATTGTCTAACCATTAGTTTATTTCATATCTCATGAGAATTTACCTCTCACATATACATATTTACTTGCAATTTCATATATCTATCATAGCACACTGGTTTCCAAAACAAAATAGAATTGCACTTTCATTCATATCTTTTCTACAAAATCCAAATTATTACATGTACAAAATTAACACTTATGATCTCATTGGCAAAGCCAAGACAATCACCCTACACTTAGTTATGTAAGCCTCTTGAACTATAATTCCATGTGGCCTTATTTCATAAATCATTAAGGAGGATGATAAATAATGAAAATAATGAGGGATATTATATTGTGTTCAACATTAGAGGTAAGAACAAAAAAAATGGATAGTTGAATTTGCCTTGTTCACTGAGTTAGGGTTTGAAGAATTTCCACATGAGAAAGAATCCAAGAAAATGAACACAAGCAATAGGTAATGTATAGCATGGAGACAACAACTTCAAAAGTGCAAATTTTGATTAAACATTTACAAAGTGCATTGGGATGAATTATATATGAAAGTTAGGTTAAGGTTATCTTATGAATAATATGACCATGATAATCATATTATAATTTTTATTGGGATGCTTGCCTCTGTTAAATATAAGAAAATAATAAGCGGATATCCACAAGGCAGACAATTGTGAAAGAGGATACTAAAAAGGGTAAAGAAGGATATAATGTATTACATGAATGTTATTCTAAAAAAGAAAGCCCTAGCTCAGTACTCTCTTGTTGGATATGCCATATTACTAAGGTGTTAAGCTTATGAAGTCATCATAAAGCTAGTGAAGAGATTTGTAGAGCATCTTAAAGAGAGAACATCAAAGATGATGAGCTAGAATAATAATAAAGAACTCACACAAAAAAAATTGCCTTTATTAATGAATGAAAATATAATTTCATACAAATTATTATATTTTAAATGTTAGTTTATATAATAATCTATTATTATAACATAACTATCAAGACTTCTTTAAATTAATAATTGTAGGAGGATTCCACTGTGGTTAATTTTGTTCAGAAGTTCACAATCCAAAGTGAGGTATTTTACTTAAAATTTTTTAATATGTTGCTCAATAAAATAAATAAGGGGGCATTTATCCATTTTAGAGCATTTGACGCATATAAAATCAAATTTTCCTTATATTATTACATTATAGCTGGAATAGGCGAGCAGAAGCAGCGGCAGCTCCATTGCCTCGTAGGGTTACTGGCTTGTTAGTGTATTTTTTTTGGTTGGACAGAAGCCGCCGGCGCCGGCGACCGTACAACAGCGGGAGGGAGATGGCCGAGAATGGTTATTGATGGTGCTTGTGTATAGAGCGAGTATGTTTCTCGAAATTTTCGCTACGCTGTTTCTCTTCGCTGTTTTGAACCGTGTATCAGCCGGTATGTCTCTCTCTCTCTCTCTCTCTCTCCTTCACTCCGGCTATTTCTGTTTCTCCTATCATCTATTCTATCTCTTTCATCTCAAAGTCTTACAGAATTTCACGATCTGTCCCGTTCTTCTCTCAAGGCTTTGCCTTGGCACTCATATCCACGAATTAGATAGTTAAAACAAGAACATGTTAGAATTGGCAATTTATTTCAGTTAGGAAGAAATCTTTTGGCATTTAATGAACGTTTAGATGTCTATTGAAATGAAAAAAAGGTGAAATGGCCAGAGTGTAAGCATAATGAGAAAAATAACATTAGTTGTTGTTGTTGTCTTTTTTTTCTTTTGATAAACGGGAGAAAAATATAAAACATATAATATGCTCAACGTAAGGGCAAAGACATGACTAACCAGTGAATCAACAACAATATATAACTCTGTTTCTTAAAATAAGAAAGCTAACCTTATAAGCTCTGTTTGGTTTGATAAATCATCATCTAGCTCTTGAGCATTGTATGCTAAACCTATGTATGAAGCAGGATTAGGATTTCTACTTCCGATAGATATATCATGTTGATTCAATTGGATATAATAGAATAAGTACATTTGCATAAGAGTTGAAATTGGTAATGAAAACACTCACTATGGATTGTTTCTCATGTCCTCCTCAAGATTATTTTTGGGCACTACTTTAAACTAAATTTTAACACTTTGACTATATGAGCTATGCTTTTGTTGTGCCACTCTGATTTTGACATTGCTGACTATTTTTATTTCCATAAATTAACTTATGGATACATCTTTATATTTATTGGTGGAGCTTAGAGGTGGAAGAGTGTTAAGCAAACTTTGATTGTCTCTTTTACTATAAAGGTTGAGTTTGTATTGTTTTGAGGCCACCTTGCATGGTTTTTTTTTCTAGGCTTAGACTTGTGGACTCTATATGTAGAACATTAATGATATATTATTATTGTGATAATTTAGCTGTAATTTTTATGGCTAAGAACAATAAAGTGGTAGTCAAAGTGAGCACATTGATATTAGCTATAAGAGAACATGTTAAAGAGAATACAATGGTTATTGAATTTGTGAGCGTTGAGTTGATGATAGCTGGAAATTTGACTAAAGACATGCCATCATAAAAGTTTAGGGATCATGTTGATCATATGAGTTTTAGTTCCTTTGATTTATTTCATTAATGAATATTATAAATGAGTCTCTTTTGTGACTGATATTTTTCACATTCAATTATTATTTTTGCATATATATTGTTAAGCTAAGCATCATTAATATTTAATTTGAAATAAACATGAGGTTTATTCATTAAGTTATATGGGTATATGTATAAGAGACATATTTATTATGATTACATGGGAGATAATGCTCCCTCTTACAGGGCCTATGACTAAGATCCATAAATTTTATTTTTTGATATAATAATAATGGAATATGGTGCAGAATGTTGGCTATTAAAAGAGAAGCATAATATTAAGTTAAGTGTTGCAGAGATGAGGATGCTCAGGTGGATGAGTGGCTTTACTCTTAAAGACAGGATACGAAATGAGCATATACTTGAAAAGGTTGGAGTAGCTCCAGTGGAAGATAAGATTAGAGAGTGCCGCCTTAGATGGGTTGGTCACATAAAACGACGGCCTTCCAATGACTTGGTTAGCAAAATAGATGTATTATATTTGACTTATGTTAAGAAATATAGAGGTAGACCACTAGACCTAAAAAGACTTGGTTAGAAATATTAAAAATGACCTTTCTTTATTTTAACTTATTTAAAATATAAATATTTATAAAAACTAACATTATCATCTATCTCTTGAGCATTGTAGGCTAAACCCACATATGAAGGAAGATAAGGATTTCTACTTCTTGGAGATCTACCTTGTTGATTCAGTTGGATCTAATAAAATACATACAATTGCATAAGAGCTGAACTTGACAATGAAAACACTCATTATGCTATGTCCAATCTCCAATAATTTTTTTTATCCATTTTAGTAATTTAAATAAATAAATAAAGCAGTGCATGCCACGTGCGCTATCACTATCGCGCACATAATGCGCGTTGTTTTGTTTTATTGTGCCTTGTCATATAATTAATGTTGATGTTGTACTACATTATATTATGAGCTATAACACATTATTGACATGTATGGGAACATCAACACTTAATAATAAACCAATGCAAACGAAATTATAATGGTATGGGCATGCTTGATGAAAAGCTTATAATCACTTGACAATTTTGTTTTTAAATGTTTTTCATTCTTTTCCTTTTTATTTAATTTTATATTACTTACCACATATTTATTTAAACTATTTTTTATTGTTTTCACGTGGAAGGTCCCTTGATTAAGTGTAAGCATTTGGAAGCCTCCTGAATCCGTACTTTCCATTTAGATATATGCTTGATAACAAATTTAATACTGCATATTGTGATATATTTACACATATGAATAGATACTTGTAAATCATTTAGAGACATTAGAAGTGGAAACAACTGTCCTCATGTTTCTATTGAAATTTAAACTATTTAAGTGTTATATAGCTTTTATATTTCTTATTTCGTTTGAAGTACTGCTGCCCTTAAAATTAGGCCATTATGGCTCCATTCTTAATGATCCTGGACCTCTAGCTTGAGTGATTGAGTGACCTGTACATCTCTGGTTGTTACTTGGATTTGTAAGTTTCTGGAAAAGGTTTCTCAGCGGAGTAAACAACTTTATGAGTCTTATATCACCTTCTAATTATATGTAAATAATATAATAATTATTATAAATATATTAACCTTACCTTAACTACTTGATTTCATATTTTTGAGTATGAATGAATAGTACGATATGTTACTAGTTTTAGTTTAAGGAGCCAATGCATAACGACCATAAGTTTTAAAGAAGTAGTTATGAACTTAGAGGGTTATATGAACAACTGAATTGTTTCACATGGTGCATACTCGTTAGTGTTGCCAAAAGAGAAAAGGCAAAACACAGATGTTTGAGCTGTGATAATCAAGATACACCTGTTGTTTTGGAATTAATATATTGAACATAATAATGTTCATTGTGATTCAGGTCAGTCAGGCGGATTATGTATTTCTCCTGGAGGCCATTTTCATCCATTTTTAACGGAGGGGAAACCCCCCAGGAAAGTGACCAAGGGGCCCAGAGATTTAGCAGTTTGCCGGGTTTTCCGCCAGAACACTTGTTGTGATGTTGTTCAGACCTATCGTGTCTTGGAATTTGTACGAAGGTTGGCATCTTTTGGAGAAGCTAGCCAAGAATGTTTGCATGCATGGGAACTGCTGGAGTGTTCAGTTTGTGATCCTCTTATTGGTGTTCAGCCTGGGCCACCACTGATATGTGCCTCCTTTTGCAATATGATCCTTCAAGATTGCTCAAGTGCATACTTCTCTATTGACCCAAGAAATAAGGTTTCTTTCATCCCTGTTCAATTTCATGCCTATGAGACTTATAATGGTTTCTTTCAATAATAGATTCCTATGAAAGCATCTAGACCAAAACATGCTAAGGTCTCTTATTAGATATTTATTTCTAATTGTAACAGGTTTTGTCTCCTTGTGGACTAGGCGACATTATTTGTGGTAGAGCAAGTGAATGGGCCTCTAATGGTACAGAACTGTGCCACCTTGCAGGTTTTGCTGTGAAGCAAGATGTGTTTGGCAACCATGATGTTGACAAGCAATACTGCTATGGAGGAAAAGCGAGCGTAGAATCAATTTCTAGTTCTTGGAAGGCTTCTCGTTCTGTTTTAAGTATGGGGGAACAGCCTTATGGAGTTCTTGAAGATTTTCAGCAGTGGTTTAGGAAATTGCCCGTGAATGAGAAGGTCAAGTGGGCAATTGGAGGGATGGTGCTCACTTCTGGGCTCCTTTACATGAGGTTTCTGATGCTAAAACTGTGTTTTTTTTTGTCTCCGTTACATTATTGGTCTGCATTTTTTTCATTTCAAGAATTCTACTGAGAGATAACTAGGATGCTTTTCTACCCTTGATACCAAATCTTACATTAAGTGCTTTTTAGTTTATGGCTTGAGGCTTCATTTGGGATGACTTTCTTACTGCTTATTAAAGCAGCTTTTTAGTACAAATTTTAAATTTTTTATTCTAAAAAACTGCTTTACAAATCAATAAGAAAGCCATCCCAAACAAAACCTGAATCTATAATCATTGAACATTTTTGTGAATAATGCAGCAAAAGAAAGAGCTACAGCCAAAGGCGAAAACAAGCAGCAGCTCTTCGCATGGCTAGAAAGATGGACTCAAGGATCAATCATTCTTCTTCCAGCATAAGGAGATAGTTAATCCAGAATCTATATTTAGTGGTCAAGAATTTCTCCTCCAAAACTGCATGCTAAATCCTTCTCTTCTTAATTCTATTACTCTTGTTGACATAGAACATGGAGTTGGAATTTAATTCTTACTTGCAGTTGTAATAACCCTAAACTGTTTCTGTCAATAAGTTTTTGGCATTTTGCTTTCTTTTACTCTTGCTACAGTGATTTTCGATGAAACTTAGTTGTATAGACCCATGTTAAGGATGTATTTAAGGCAATATTTTCACTATTTTATTTATGGGTTGATGTCTATTTGACTATGACCTTTTCTCTTTGCTTTTAAAAAATTTTTGTGGTGCATGCATGTCAAAATCTAGCATTATGGTAAGAAAGTTGTTGATGATTTCCTCTATAAGGAAAAATTTTGTGCAATTATTTTTTTTTTTGTTTTTAAGGACTTTTAAGTCAATTAAGGTAGATTCATACATATCACATACACAAGCTTCAAATTCAATTTCTCTTAATTTGCAGCTAAAGTTCTCAACCAACAAATTAAGTAAGTTGCTTTTGCATATGAAAATACTAGTTTATATTGATGTAACAGTGAAAACATTTTCAAAATTTTTATAGTTTGTGATGTCCATTTTGTATACCATCAATGAATTGCTTATTGGAATAATTCTTCCCCTTGAAACTGAGAAGCCCATTCCATGGATTACAGTGGAAATCTAAATCTGCCTATTGTCAAAGAAGCTCATTAGAATTTGAACTTACAAGAACCAGAAGTAGATTAGGTATATAATTTAAGTTGGTGAGATTAAATGGGTGGTGCTAAGTTTAGGCATTGAATAACCATAGTGCAAACTATAGTTTTAGGATCTATAGCTGAAACTAAATGAAAACATATGAGAAAACTAGAAAGGCTATAGCAGGTTCTGTGCTATCCTGGTTTTGACCATCAGTAGTGACACCGAGTAATCAATAATATCAGCAATTGGAAGAACAAAAAATCTGAAATTTGTTAACTTACAAAACCTGCATTACGTTCTCAAAACCAAAAAAAGAATGTCAGGTTGAAAGCTCGATGACTAAACAATTCCTTGATAGCTTAAAAGAAAGAAACAGGACATAATTGAGGATTCAACACATGACCATCGGTGTTACTATTGTTTTTTTTTCCTGGAAAATCTTCTTTGACGGATGGTTCGCTATAGTTTCTTCCAATTTTTGTCTTCAGCTTTTCCAACAGTCCAAAGTGAAAAGAACGAGAAAGAAACTTCTGAGATGTTGATTCAGCCTTCGTTTGGGATGGCTTCTTTGTTGCTTCTTAAAGCAGTTTTTTAATAAAAAATTTAGACTTTGTTTGGAGACTTTGATTGGCACCTTTGGAAACACCAACCGCTGGTTCTTGGAGAGTTGGATGGCTGGAATTAGCCCAGGCCGTGACAGGTGGTTGATCCAAGGGGTGGAATGGAGAGGTGGGTGGTGGAGAAGATGCAGGAATCGGTGGGAGAGAGCTAATAGGCCGAGGGGATTGATGTTGGAAAATTTCTGAACTCCCCTATAGCCCTCTCATATTTCCTTCATCTCCTCTCAAACTTGTAGGGAAATTCACCCCAAGGAATGGGATCTCTCCCTTACTCTTAGGTTTTCAAAATCTGAAATAAAAAACTGAAAAAACTCTCATCTCTCATAATGAACAATATGTATTTATAGAAAGCCAAGGATTTAAAGAAGCAACAAATTACAATCCTATCCCTATTTAAAATTCAGCAAATAAAATCAAGAAAAATAAAAGGAAAGTAAATAATAAAAACCTAATAAAATAAAATACTTAAAGTTAAAACAAATAAAATCTTATCATTATTCTCAGGTTGGTGAAGACTCGTCCGCAATGTTTAGATCTTGATCAGAGTCATAGTAGTGTGAGAAGTCTGATACATTAAAGGTTGCGGAAATGTTCATATCTCATGATAGTTCAATTTTGTAAGCTTTTTTCTATATAAGTTTGATTATTTTGAATGGTCCATCAGCTTTTGGTTTTAAAAGGTTTCGGAGGAAATCGCTCTTTTCGTAAATGTATCCAAACTCGATCCTCCTCTTTAAAGGAAGCTGAATTATGAGATTTGTTAGCTCGTTTTTTATATTCAGCATTTTTTTAGCAATTATGTCATGGTCACATTGGTATAATTTTTTTTATGTACTCCGTCCGCCTTGAAAGTTCTTGGAGGTTATTAGGCCTCAATGACCTAAGGCTCACTAATATGGAAGTAATACTATCACTTGATTTGGAATTTAGTAAATTAATTAAAAGTTACAATGGTGATGATAATAATATAATCAATACCACATAATATCAATAACAAATTTTCAACCAAGCAGTTAAAATAGGAAATAAAATGTAAAAAAATAAACTGTAGAAAATAAAATAAAAAAGAACACACCATATTTTATGGTGGTTCGGTCAAAACATGACCTACTTCTAGGGGTGTAAGTGAGCCGAGCCGGCTCGAACTTGACTCATTAACGAGCTCGCGAGCCGAGCAATGGACGGGCGGGAAAATGCCAAATTGAATCGAGCCGGCTCGAGCTCGTTTATAGAGGGACGAGCTCGAGCTCGCTTTTCGACTAACGAGCCGAGCTCGATAAGGCCTAAACTCGACTCGACTCGACTCGTTTACACCCTACCTACTTCCACTCCCTGGAGTCACCCGCTCCGGGTATTGCACTATCACTATAATGTTTCTTCTTTAGCCCCCACAGCTAGGCAAATAAGCCCTTACAAATTCTCTTCCACAAATCTGGTGTGGCAGAGAACCGTGCTCCTTTCACAAGCAAAGAACATTGACTACTTTTCACCCTCCTAGTGAGGCAGAGAACCCAGGTTCTTTTTCACTCTCTTGGTGAGGAAAAATTATTAGGTCAGGTGACCTGATGTAGCTTTACGTCCGGCAGCCAATAATATGTTGCCACGTGCTCTTACTCTTTACCGCGCGGCCCAACGACCAGTCTCGCACCGAAATTCGGGATTACTATGTTCGCGTATTGCTCGATATTGCTAGATATTACTCGGTATTGCTTGGCAATAACAAGAAATACCGCTCTGTGAAGACCAATACCGAGCAATACCGAGTAATACCTAAAAGAACTCGGTATTACTCAGTATTTCACAGAATGGTATTTCTCTTTTTTGTTGAGCAAAATCGAGCAAATACCTAGCAATACCGAGCAATACACAAACTCCCGGGTCCGTTCCGGGTCGGGTTGTCAGGCCGCGTGGTAAATAGTGAGGATACGTGGCGCCTGTTTACTGCTCACCGAATGTAGAGCTACGTCAGGTTACCGGACCAAATAAAATTTCCTTGGTGAGGCAGAGAATTACTTTCACCTTCCCCCGTGCAGCGAAGTAGTCGGGTTCTTTGATACCCAATAGATTTTCTTCTGATGGCCTAGGTTTCACTGGAGTTGGTTTGCTTATTTTTAGCATCTTATCCTGAAGATTAGTATGAGAGTTGCTAGTTGCCTGTTGAGCAGTTGATTTGGAGGATTTTCCTCTTTGATTCTTTATTATCGTGGATTAATTTTTTGTTAGTCATATCTGTTTTTAATATTTTTTCTCATTTTAAGGAGTTTATTAGCTTAGCTTTGTAAGTCTTTTCTTATTTTTCTTACAAAATTAATATTTCTTTTTGTAACAGTTTATTTTTTAAATGAAATTGAAAATATTTGCTCCTAATTAAAAAAAAAAACAAAACAAAACTCTTTTACGAGCTTTTTCTTGAAGTTGCAGCCGAATCCCTAGAAAACGAGAAATTATTTGGTGCGGAGTTCGAATCAGTACAGTGAGGGGCGAGCAAAAACCACGCTATGCTTAAACTGCGCATTTCCTCCCTGAGCGGGAAAACCAAAACTTGAGTGCGGGGGACGCGAATTCCTCCGGCGGCGCCATGAACGGGGGCGAATTCGACGAAAGGCTCTCCTGCTTCATTTCCGACTTGGAATCCCTCACCTCCGAAGTCCCTCTTCCCGAATCCTCCCTTCTTGATCTCGAATTCCTCCTTCCCTCCCCCTCCTCGGCCAAGTCCAGCGCCTTCAGTGATGATGCCGCCTTCCCCCTCTGGTCCCAT
Organism: Dendrobium catenatum; assembly: GCF_001605985.2. Taxonomy (NCBI): domain Eukaryota; kingdom Viridiplantae; phylum Streptophyta; class Magnoliopsida; order Asparagales; family Orchidaceae; genus Dendrobium; species Dendrobium catenatum. The sequence goes on along the minus strand of NW_021319733.1, from coordinate 717,627 downwards.
CTCGCCGCAGCCGGTCTTTCTCCTTCCTCTCTCGTCCGTCCCCTCTCCGCTGCCATGGACCTTCCCTCCTCTCACACCTCTCTCCTCGCTGCCCGTGTCTATCTCTCCCTCATCCTCACACCCTCCGCCCCCGTCCTCTCCCTCTTCTCGCCCCTCGCCTTCATTTCCCTTCTCAGCTCCCTCCGTCAAGCTCTCAAACCCCTCCCCTCCCCACCATCGCCTGACCGCCGGAGGAAACGCAAGCAAGGCCGCGCTCCTCGCGGCAATCAACGAGTTGATGATTCCCCCGATGTCGGAGATCTCCTCCCCATTGTACTTGACCTCCTCGACTCCGTCCTCTCCCGTATCCGCTTGGACTCCTCGCTTGATGGTGTCAAGTCCCTCGTCGACACCGTCGTCGCCATACTCTCCTCCTCCACAACCGACCAGCATCGCCTCTCAGGCGTCTGTTTTCGAATTCTCTACTCGGCCGTATCTCGCCCCGAGCACGGCGATCAAACTGCTATCGCCGTCGACGTTCTCAGATCTCTTGCCCGTGTCGTCCTTTCCTCTCCCTTGAAGTCAGCTTTGCGAACGGCCACCATTAGTTTCATCGCCTGTAAAATTGCACCCTTGGCTCGGGAGAATGGGGAGGTCAGGAAGGCTTTGGTTTATTTTCCGAGATATCTCGCTTCGAATGCTCCAGAGAGGGCCGAGCCAAGAGCTGCGACGGTGGATGCGATCTTGGAGGTTGTTAGGGCTTTTGAGAAGGATGAACAAATTGGGTTTGCAGAGTACGTGGTGAAGATGGCGCAAGGAAAGTGGCAGCTAAGACTTTTGGCGGTTGATCTGATTCTCGGTTTGTTAACTTCGTTGCCTGACCCACTGGGAGTATGTGAATCAATGGAAAGTTCTAGCTGTTGGGGAGTGAAATGTTTGAAGGCTTTGCTGTTGCGTTGTTCTGATTCCATGGGAGGAGTTCGAGCTCGAGCACTAACAAGCATGGCTCAGGTGATTGAATACTTATCTGGGGATGCGAGGAATTCTGCTCGTTTGCAGGACGGAGTAGCATTTCGAAATGCGAAGTTTAATGAGCTCCTCAGAAAGAGATGTTCAGATGAGAAAGCTGCAGTAAGGAAGGCAGCGCTGTTTCTAATCACCAAGTCAACAATTTTGATGGGCCGACCAATTGACGAATTAGTATTAAAGACCGTAGGATCTGCATGCATGGACCCTCTTGTTAGCATCCGTAAAGCTGCTGTGTCTGCTATATCAGAGGTAACCATCGGGGTTACTCTTTTTTGACAAGATTTCTTAGCGGTTTCAATCTTTTGCTCTTCTTGTCTCTTCTCTATTTCTTTTCTTGGTACTTCGATTTCAAAGTAGTATTAAATTTGTGTTAATCAGCTCTGTTGTGTGGGCTTTGAAGGTCTATAGACAATTTCCAGATGAGGGGATTATCTCCGAATGGCTTCATGTTGTACCTCGTTTGACTGCAGACAATGAGACTAGTGTACAGGAAGAATGTGAGAATTTGTTTCTTGAGTTGGTGTTGGATCGAATATCCAGAGCTTCACATGTCAGTATTAGTGATACAGCAAAAGACCTGGAATCAATACTTCCTGAAGGAGTGTTGGCTTTGTTGAAAGGGATATGTGATGGGGAAGTTCTTCCATGTGTGAGGAAGATATGCAGTAGCCTTGGGAAGAAGAAGATGCTTAAGCCTTCAATTGCTATTTCACTTGCCAACATCATATCAATTTCAGAATCCTTGTGTATGAGAAATTGCATGTCTATAGAGAGGTGGACAGCCCCTATTGGTGCTTGGCAGCTTCTCTCAGAGGTCTCTTTGTTCACACCCAAGGCAGTTGAGTGGAAGTTCCTGCTGCATCATTGGAAGCTCCTTGACAAGGCAAAGGAAGACAAAGGTGGAACTCCTGATGGAGAAGAGCCTAGTTCTATCTCATGGGCTAGAGATCGAGTGTCTCTCCTACAAACTATTTCAAATGTCTCAGTTTTGTTGCCCCCAGTGGATGCTTCCGATTTGGCTGCAGACTTGCTTAGACAGATTGATGAATTTAATATGCCCTCAAGCGAGGTAAACATGAGAAGTTTCTAATTGTCTAGTCAATTCTATCTTAGGGTGATGACACCAAGCATAACTAACCTTTTACCATAAATTCCTGTTTATTTTCATCTTTATATTCAGTATTAGGTTTAATCACTAATTTGCATAAGTACATTGTGACTGTCTTCAGAACTCTCTGCTTGCTTGCTCAAACTATGGAAGCAAAGAACATGTTTTCAGCATGTGGATCCAGTAAGCTATATCAAATTTCAGAAATGAAATTCTACAGGAAGAAAATTAAATAGCCGCACAAAATAACTGTAGCCTTCAATCAACAACTGATTCCTTTAGAAACTGGCTTAAAATTTTTGAAAGTTCGTTAATGTTCTAATAAATATTGGTTGTACACATGTTCTGAGATAAAGGTCTTCATTGTTATAGTTAGTCAAATGATTGAGTTAGAAGTGCATTCTTTTATTCTAATTAACTACCTTGTATTTTAAAAGGAAGTAAAATCTCGCTCTCTTTAAATATTGGCAGTTCAATGGTTGAGTTAGATATCAAATCTTTAAGATTGAATTCCATCTATATGTGTAAAAATGACGTACATTCACACTACTCTGTATGTCCAATTTGTAAACTTGAAATGAGTTTCAGAACTTGGCTTAAAATGTGAAAATTTTCATTAATGATCAAGTTAATATTGGTTGTACACATGTTATGAGATAAAGGTCTTCATTGATGCATTTAGTCCAAGGATTGAGTTAGAAGTGTATTGCTTTAAATTTACTACAATATATTAAATGGAAGTAAAATCACGCTCTTTTTACATATAGGTTGTTCAACTATTGAGTTAGGTAGTAGGTACTATATCTTTTGATTTGAATTTAATATTGATTTCCATCTATATGTAAAAAAGTGTAAATTCACCCAACTTGATTAAATGAATGCCCAATGTGTAAACAAGTAATGAGTTTCAGAACACCCACTCCAAATTAAAGCATCATATAATAACAAAGAAAATTTTAATTTAATGCTTAAGCATACCCTTTTAGTATTATTCAACTACAAATTAGAAAACATTATTTTTTTATGTGACATGAAGAGTGTTGCTGATCTTGTAAATATAATTATATGAATGTGTGAAAACTCACAAATATGTTTCATTATCTTCTCTCTTGTCCTTACATCAGCCAGCATTAGGATGAGCATAATAAATACTTTTTAAATGTTAATAAGGAGAACCTAATGGCAAAAGGATGAGCTTCAATGGGGATAGGTAGGAGTTTAATTGCTTAAAAACTCAACCCTTTCCTCAATATAAAATCTGCGGCCTATCACCTTTATGCAAAGAAGATTATCTCTAGTTAACTAAATTTATGGATAAGTAGGTTTATTTCTTATTATTTCATGTACTCTTCTCCTTTTTATTAGGACAACCTGTGTAATTGATTTGTATGGGTGCATTGAATGAAAAAAAAGCCTATTTCTTTTCAATTTATTCTTTCTCCAACTAGCTCCTCTCCTCCCAAAACAAGCCTCTTTCTCTCTACTCTCTTGGAGCTTGCTCTCCTCTTAAGTCTCTCTCTACCTCTTTACTTGAGCCCTGAAGGAGAGAATGGATTTGCTATCAAGGAGAAATAAAAAAAGAAGGATGATCAAAAGAGCGTTCAAAAAGTGGAATATGTCTTCATTGGCTAGTAAGACTAGTGCCACTCTTTTTAATTTTCATTGCTCTTATTTAAATTGAACACCATTCTTTTATTCTCACTTAATCCTAACAATACTCACTTGGTCGAGCCTTGTAAGTGGACTTCTTCATTGATTATTTTCTTGCAAGGCTCCATGTTGCAACACAACACCCATGTGCAGGACCCAAGCCCATATTCATGACAAGCTTTAGATTGAATTTAAATCAAACTAGTCAAAAAATTATATTTATTTTTAATTCCATTATTTGGATTTTCTATTTTTTAATAAATTAGATGGAATTATCCTTTTTCTTAGATTATTTTCTATTTTTTAGAGCTGATGGTGCTTATCTTCATTTAAGTTTAAATTAGTTTAATTTTAAATATAAATATATTTATATAAAGAATGATATGAAAAATGTTATTATTTATCATCATATGAAATTATTGAAAGGTATCATATTTTCCTTCTAATCCTCTCCTCCTTCCACTTCTCTTATCTTTCTCATGTCATGTAGGCCTTTTGAGGCTCCTCATTGGAAACATATTTCTCGAGAAGCAATTCATGAATTCATGTGGATCCAATGACTTTTCACACAATTGTTTGTAGTTTTACATCTGCTAATAACTTAGATGGAAATATTGATAATTTTTTTTTTTATCATTGAGAATCTCTTCTTCATGCACCTTGAATAGATCTTATTAGGATCCCGATGTGAAACCAAACATGCAAGGATGATTAGATTAAGGACTTTGCACGCTTAATATTTAGAGCACAATAATTATATCTTTATAGTGATTTCGAGCGACAACATAAAACACAAAGAGCAGTGACATAAGTTTAGGCTAAATCACATGTGTAGGAGTTAAGCCCGTAAAACAACCTATTAGTCTAAAATTGCATACATGGAAAGTCTCAACAAAAAAATCCTAGACTAATAATGAGATTAATACTATGAAGGATCCCTCACACGATTCTATAATTTACTAGGCTTTAGCGGAGGACTAACACGATCTCAATGAATCAATTAAATTCCACAATGGAAAGTAACGAGAAAAATAAAGAGTGAGGGAAAGAGTTCACCGAAGGTAGCCGACGACGTATGGATTGGTTGACATCCCACGATCATCCAAGATCCGATTGGTAGGTGTTCCTCAATTGACGGTGCCAACATGAAGATGATGTGTTCAATGTAGCTTTCCACGGAGTCATTGACGTCCAAATTGAAATAGAAGAATGGATATCAGAGAATGTCAGTCCGATCTAGAGAATCCTCTACAAACCCATAATTAACATATGGGTCGGCCATGCATGATTGTCTAATAGAGAAAGTAGAGAGTGAGAGGTGGAACTTGGAAGGGATCGGGTAGGTTCGGCCAAGCAAAGGGGAAGAAGGGAAAATGTTAAATCTAAAAATAATTTCAGATCTAGTGAGTAATTGGAGAGTAATTTCCCTGAAATTTGAAATTGAAATGAGTGAGAAGGAAGGAAAGTGAGGATGAGATTGAATTAATTAGATCCTTAATTTATGGAACCTAATTAATTAGAGAGAGGAGGGGGAAGGGGTCAGCCAAGGAGAGAAGAGAGAGAGAGAGGGGTTAGACATTAAGGAGGTGGGCCCAAATAATTAAGGGGATTAAATACTTAAATCTAAAATTAATTTCAGATTTAAGTTGATTGGTGATTTTTCCTAAATTAAAGGAGAGGATAATTTAAGAAGAGTTTTGAAATTCAAATATTTTGAATTTGAATTTAATTCTCGTTATAAATTAGTGGGGCTAAATTAAGAAAGCATTTATGGTGGATTCAAATTCAAAAGTTTGGAGGGAATAATGTGGCCGACGGCTATTGTGGGGGAGAAGGATGTGGCCTGCGGCTTTTGGTGGTGGAGCAAGGGGCCAGTGTGTGGAGGCTTCAAGCTGGCGGCCAAGGGCTTGGGCTAGGTAACCTAGATCCACGAATTGAGTACTTTTCTAATATGAATTATGTCAATTTAGGAAAGAATTCAAAATCTGAATTTGAAATCAGATTTTGAGTTGGAGCTCCCTCCTAATCTTCATGCTCCACTTTTGAAAAGAGGCAAGAAAATTAATTTTGGATCCATGGGAGGGGAAGGCTGGCGGTTAGGGTTTGGGGTTTGGGTGGCGTTTGGCTAAGGAGGAAGGGGTGCGGGTTAAGTGGAAGGGATCTTGTTGAGGTTGACCGACGGCTTGGGGACTTGAAGTGGCTGGCGGGTGTTTGGGGAAGAAGAGGTGGCCGGATGTAGGGGAAAGGTAGAGACGATAAGAAAATACTACGAGTACTAACCGCGAGTCGCGGAATTCACCGATGGACGGGTGATGCGTGACTCTCTTATAGGGTTTCTTCTATCAAGAACTCACAAAGAGATCAAAAACAAGAAAGCTTAAATTTTTATTCATATTCATCATTAACTTAAAATATAAGAGAATTAGTCTATAAATAAATCTAATGAAAAGAAAAGAAAAACAATGACTAAAATGCCCTTCCTGTCCTTCGGGCTACAACACCACATGACCACCCCTAGGGGTAAAATGAAAAAAACAGAAATAAAAAATAAACTAGTACATAAAACACATAAAAAAATAAACTCCAGATCGTAGCCGTTGATATTTGATGTTCTCATCATTCTCCATGGGTGGGAGAAATGTCTATTCCGTCGAGTGGGTGTCTCGAGAACTCTCGTGCATCCGCGTCGATCTGCTATTGCTCCTCGTGCTCTGACCATGTATCATCTGACTCTGCCTCTCCACCTTATCAGAGTTCTTCTTCGTCTACCCTCATTTGTGAAAATAATGTCATCACTCGAAATCATGTAAACCTTCTTCATTATGGTTGATTTGGGAATATTTGGGAGTGGAGGTAGGTTGAGGTTCTCACAGGATGGGGTCGCACAAGACTCAATTTGAAGTGGATTTGGTGGGTTAAACTCTGGACCCTCATAGGTTGTTAAGTCTTTATGTTAATAGATGGATGAATGTTGAACTCTGCAGACAGACCCACCACGTAAGCGTTGTCATTGATTTTCTTGACTGTTTTAAGTGGTCCCACACTTCTAGCATGTGATTCCTTTACAGTTCCTTATGGGAACCGCTCAAGACGAATCCACACCATCACTAAGTTACCAAACTCAAAAGTTTTAAATTGTCTTTTAGAATCAGCATGAAGGTTATAATTATTATTGTTCTGTTCAATTATGTGTTCCATTTAAGGAGATGAGATGCAATTGCAGCATGTTTTATGTGAATCCTATGTTAATAGAGGGATGAATGTTGAACTCTGCAGACAGACCCACCACGTAAGCGTTGTCATTGATTTTCTTGACTGTTTTAAGTGGTCCCACACTTCTAGCATGTGATTCCTTTACAGTTCCTTGTGGGAACCGCTCAAGACGAATCCACACCATCACTAAGTTACCAAACTCAAAAGTTTTAAATTGTTATTTAGAATCAACATGAAGTTTATAATTATTATTGTTCTGTTCAATTATGCGTTCCATTTAAGGAGATGAGATGCAATTGTAGCATGTTTTATGTGAATCCATGTGACCAGAATTCAAGACTCAAGAAGATAAATAATATTGGACTAATATGATGCAAGAGACTTGATATGCATGATGATTGACATGAATTGTGGGCTCACACACAAGTTTTAAACAGAGGAAAATTATGGAAGAAAACATACTTAAAACACACACAAACATACCGACTCACAAGCACACATAGATAGGAATAAAGACGGATCGGTCACAAAATGAGAGGACATAAAATTTTCATGTTTAATGGAATTGGTGTAGGAGGAGCAATGAAGACATCCTTAGCTACAAGGGCATTTATATAGGAAGTTTCAGCTAGGGTCATAAATAGTCTCCTAGGGGCAGCAGGATAATCTAGCAAGGTTATCCAACTAGGAGAGAGGTGGTCCTTAACAGGGGATGGCAATGATATAGAGGGCATGATGGAGGAATCAGGAATATGATAAGACGATAGGTCCTGACTCACAACCATCATGGGATAGCCCAAAGAGTCACCAACAGTTATGAGACTCAAAAGATGGGGTGGAGTGCTATAATAGATGTGGGCACAACAGTTAGAGATGTGACATGAAGATATATGTTAATATTCTATTTAACATTAAAGTTGGTAAGATAAGTCGAATCAAGACAGCACACTCTTTCAAACGTAAATCTAAAGGAGCAATTCCTAAAATAGACTTCAATAAAACAAGAGGAGGCTTATTGTTCAAATTAGAATATTTCAGATTCAAATCATTGTCTTCCGAACTCATATTACTATTCTCAATATGATCAGGTTTGGCTATAACCCTAAGATCAATGGATTCGGGGTCAATTAAATCGGGGTTTAATTCAGGTAGTAAATTCAATTGACTCACTTTTAACTCGAGATTATCCACATCGCCATCAGAATTATCCGAAATTAAATCAGAATTATTTGGAGTCATCTCAGTAGGAGATACAATTAAATCGGAATCTTCTGAATTTAATTTCAACGTGTTTAAGGTCAGATCAGCTTCTTTCGAGATCAAATTAATATTGTCCAAGCAGACATTATCCAAAGGGATATCCTTGATAAGATTAGGATCTAGATGGGCTAAGTTATCAAGGTTTAAAGGGTTTAAATCTCCTAAATCAGGATTTAAGTCAGGCAGAAAGTTTAATTCAATCACTTCAGTTTCATCCTCAAAGAAGTCATCGTTATTAGTGATATCATTAGTATCCATGAAATGGATGCACTTGGTTTCAGGTTCCGGGGGCTTCTTCTTTGCAATGCATCTTTTGATTAAAATTACATTTGCAGGGTCAAAGACTGGGTAGGCCAAAAACTGGGGAGCCTCATAATTCACCTTGAATTGAAAGGTGGTAATGTCATCCACAAGGTGAGGTAATTCGGGATCCACCATGCAGAGAGGACGCGTGCTCAAATAAGGTTGACTGGGATGGCTAGGAGTCGACCTAAGTGGGAAGTCATATGAGACCGATCCAATAGAAGATCCAATAGAGGGTCGGCTATCAAGGCTAGGTGAAGACCTACAGGATGGGGTAGCAACCCTGATGTTACTAAGGGATGGATGGTCTCGACCACAGTGATGTCCACTGTTTGTACAAACAAAAGAGGCTGGGTGGTGTTCCAGATGAAGGTCACTAGGTGTTGGGGTCACTCCCTGATTAGATACGTGAGTGGGAGTGGTATGTCAGACAGGTTTAGGGGTAACCACAAAGGTAGGGAAATAAGTAACTATCGCGTGGTGAGGACTAGGATTCGCGATATCAGATTGGAGTGTAAAAGGTGAGTAGGATTGGCTTTCACATGTATGGTTCGTGAGACTGCAATGCCCAAAAGTTTAATGAAGAGGGGGTGACCTAATCTTAAAATTAGGTGGTTGGTCACAAGTAGAGGGAAGATATTTCAATTTAAGTTCTCGTCTCATGTCTTTCCAATCAGAAGTATAGTATTCACCACGAGACTCTTTATGATCTTCCAACCTCATCCAAAATTGACGAGCACTACCGTTCAGGCGAGACTTAGCAATTTTTGATTTAATTTTGCAATTTTCCTTTTTTACCCTTTTGTCTTATGTAAGCCCAAGGGGCAAATGTGTCTTTTATTTTCTTTTGAGGCCTATATATAGAGGCCTCTTCTCATGTATTAGGTATGATGGATTATTAATAAAAAAATTTATGTTTTGCACTTGGGTTCTTTGGGAAGAACGTTAGTGAAATCCCTATGGGAGAGAGTCAGAGTTTCCACCAGCAGCAGGATGGGTCCGGGCTCGTGGCGTGAAGTCCCTTGGAGAAGGGCAATGTAGTACCCGTCAACCGCAGGATGTGTCCGGGCTCGCGGTTGTATCTTTGATATTTTGTTTCTCTGTTTTTGTTCCTCCTTATTGCTCCTAGTAGTCATTTTCATCTTCTTCCTCCTCAATCCACGGCCGACACTCCACCCAACCCCTCATACCGCCAGCCCAAGCTGTAGCCGCCGGCCACCTTCCACCTCCTTCTCCCCATTGAAATCCTTGCCTAATTTGGGTAATTTAATCTTTGGACAGATTTTTGAAATTCAAATCCAACGAATTTGAAATTGAAATCTTTCCTAATTTGTCATTCTATTTTTGGAAAGTTCTTAAATCAATTCTTTTGAATTTCAAATTCAATTGGATTTGTTTAATTACTTTACTAATCCTAAACTTACAGTTATGCAAGCATGACACCTCATTGGCTTGGATTTAGATTTATTTCCTTAAGCTAAGTATCTCTTTTGGAAATATTTCAAATTCCCCCCAGATTTCCACTTAACCGAATTTTCCCCAAGTCCTAAGCTTTAATTTTATTTCCTGAAACCTGAAATCAGATTTTGAAAATAAAATCTCCTCCTCTCAATCCCGCCAGCCCTCTCTGGAATTACATTAGGAAATCTTTCCTAACAGTCACAGGAATTGTTTGGAAATATTTCTAAAGCTGAGATTCTTCCTTGGCCGAAAATCTCAAGGCTCCACTGCAGTTAATTCCCTTTCCAAATCCTGCTTTTTATTTTTGGAATTAAATCCTTGTTTTCTCTCTAATGTCACCTCCTTTAATTCCGAAATTAATTTCCACATCCCTGAGAATAGAATTTAGGAATTAATTCCTAAATTCCCTCTCAGGAATTCCAAATCTGAGAATTCCAAAATCTGAGGTTTTTTCTAACTCCACGTAACAGCTCTTGGAGATATTTCCCCTGACTTCTCTCTACATCCAGCCGTTCAAGTCTTCATATTTTCTAATTTTCCCACCGTCTCCCTCCTCTTTATTTCCTTCCATGTATGGTTTCCAATCAACTCCCCAAATCAATTCACTGATTTTGGGGAATTGAATTCCATTAAACTCTCTGTGTCCCGCCATCCCCCACTTCACTATTGGGTTTGATTTTCCAGCTCTTCTTTTCCCCTTGCAAGAAGATTCCTTTCCCCTTGCTAGCACTCAAATTTCTCTACTTCCTAGACAACTAAAATCTGAGAATTTCTCTCAGGTTTTGGTGAACATCTGAGAAACTGAATTCCCTCCCTTCTGCTGGCTGAAATCCTCCGAAGTAGCAAAGCCGGCGTTTTCGTTCTACATCATATTTCAATTTAAGTTTTCGTCTCATGTCTTTCCAATCAGAAGTATGGTATTCACCACGAGACTCTTTATGATCTTCCAACCTCATCCAAAATTGACGAGCACTACCGTTCAGGCGAGACTTAGCAATGCTAATCTGATGAGACTTAGGAATATCATGTGATTCAAAATAGTCATCTAATTGTCTAACCCATTCCCTAAAGTATTAAGGGTCCGAGGAACCATCAAAGGTGGGTAGATGGTAATGTGACTCTAAGTGAGGTTGTCATGGCTTAGACTCAGGTCTAGGTTGATAAGTAGAGTGGGGCATCTTCCTGGAGTGGGAAGAGTCAACATGTTTCTCCTTTATGATTTTAGTTATAGAGCCCACTAGACTAACAAGGTCATCTAACTTCTTTTGAAGTCCTATCGGGTCCATGGGAAGCGCTAAGTGAAATCTATGAAGATTGGGTGTAAGGACATCATTTAGACACTAAGTTAGGCTCACTTAAACTCATTAAAGGGGGTAAAAATTGTTTGGACAGCAGCTACACTAGTGGTTTAAGTAACCTAGGCACTTAGGAAAGTTATAGGGTGGAGGACATCACCTAAACACTTAAGAAACTAACCTAACATTTACTAAATGTGTGCAGAAATGATGTGGACAGCAAGCATAACAGTAATTAAAACTAGGTTAAATGATGATATGCATGTAACAATACATAAGAATGGTTAGGTAAGCTCCTAGGATGACTTCTAGCACATGTAACGCATGCTAGCCATGTTCTGATACTAAGATGATGTGAAATCAAACATGCAAGGATGATTAGATTAAGGAATTTGTACGCTTAATATTTAGAGCACAATAATTATATCTTTATAGTGATTTCGAACGACAACATAAAACACAAAGGGCGGTGACATAAGCTTAGAAGCTAAATCACATGTATAGGAGTTAAACTCGTTAAACAATCAATTAGTCTAACATTGTATACATGGAAAGTTTCAACAAGAAATCCCTAGACTAACAATGAGGTTAATACTATGAAGAATCCCTCACACGACTCTATAATTTACTAGGCTTTAGCAGAGGACTAACCATAGCTGTCAATGGCTCAAAATAGCGCGCGCCATGGCGCACGGCGCGGCGCGGCGCACCTACGGCGCCATGTTCATGGTGAGGCGCATGTGTTTAAAATAGCGCGCGCTATTTGCGCCACATGTGAGCCATGGCGCATTGCGCACGGCGCAAAATAGCGCGCCATATTGTTTTTAAATTTCTGTATACTTATAAATATTTTTTTTATTTAAAAATATATCTATATTTTAAGATAAACGACTATTCATTGTCCTAATTTCACGAAAGATTTTCTGTTTGCTGCATCTACCGAACACATCCCGCAGTCCCTAAGTCGAGGTCGCTGAATCTATCCAGAAGTCGAAGATTTTCTATTTGCTGCATTCGCTTCTTCCGCCGAATCGTCCCGCAGAGCAGTCCTTCTGCCCAAATCCGCCCCCTCCGTCTGTTCCAATAAAAAATCTTACCAGCTGACTCTGATTTGCAACCTCCGTCTGTTCCGCACAGCTCTGTTGTTTTGCACGGCTATTTCTTACAAGAATTTAGAACTTAACAGGTATGCT